>NC_088303.1:10408475-10531969 GCF_032854445.1 Liolophura sinensis | reverse complement strand
TTTCTTGTGACATGCATTGGATGTGTGATTACTTCTAAGCAGCTATTTTGACTGCAAATACATGGTTTAGAACACACATGAAAGGTATCGTCATGCATGAGCTAACACTGATGTCAATACAGCCTTTAAAGGCCACCTTGGTAACCACCTAACTGAGCAAATACAATTAATTTTCTTCAAAAATGTTTTATAAAAGTGAAGCCACTATTAGTCACAATGTTCTGAGGCATGTATGATGAGACTTGCTTTAGTTTATACTGATTTTTACTTTAACATAACCATCACTGATATATATATATATATATATATATATATATATATATATATATATATATATATATATATATATATAGCTTTTTGCTACATGTATATTTAGTTACAAAGATATGGATTTGCTTTTTTTCTAGGTCACGTGGTTAGGCCACCGTATTGAATTTTGTGTGAAACCTTTAAAAATCTTCTCTCAAAAACCACTGGATCGATTTTTCTGAAATTTATTATGCAGCTTGACCGCTGGTAGTTACAAAAAGTTTGCAAAAGTGTTAACTTCCGGTCAAAATTATGGAAGCTAGCCATTGGTGAAACTTGTGACGTCACAAAAAGTTTTTAAATTTTATATATTTGTAACATATTTTGGTGTATTTCGAGCCGCCGATTCTGTAACTTTTTGAGATATACTAAAAAAACGAAACGTAGTTACGTATTTTCAATGACCTGTAACTCGAGAACTATGGGAGCTGAAATGTGCAACTTGCACCAAATTGTAGCCCAAGATATGCTCTTTCTGGAGTATGCCAACGGATTTGAGCTACTAGACTGCGTTTATAGTATTTGACCTGATGCTTTCTGCTCCACTGTCCATGATCTCTCGAAACGGTTGTACGCTGACATACAGCTATGCTGTCCTGTATTTGATGGCTTAGAATGATAACTAGAACAGCAAATGACGTGGACCTGTAAAAGTTAACTTTGCTTTGCCCACACCTTGTGTTCTTTATACGCCAACCAGGTCAGGGTGATGGACAGATATCGACAGGTGCCGTGGTCAAGGTGTTGGCTTTCTGACAACGGCCGAGCTATCAGTAGAGGAATCAGTCTGTGCATGGCAGGCCATGGATTGAGACGTAGAAAGTACAAACCTGCTGCTACAAGGGCCGTGTTTTATGCGTTATTTCTTGCAAAAAACATGCTAAGTCTGAGAAGAAATGGGTGTTTTGTACTGGGCATAGCGCAGCATCATAAAGCTCGCCGATCTATTGGGAATGCGAATGTCCCGCCGACTGCTTCAGTGACAAACGGTGTACGGTCGCATTTAAAGTTTTGCAGCTGTGTATCTGGTTATTTATTGATATTTTGACCCAAAAATTATGCTCTCATATGAAAGATAAGCCTATAAGCATTAAAGAAAAGGCGTGATTTTCGACCAATAACATATGCTCTCATATGAAAGATATAAGCTTAAAGAATATGTTTATGTAAATTTGAAGTGAGAATAGCGACTGCCTCGGGGACTTAGTCATACATAAAATAGAGTGGATGGTAGAGGAGATGCTGGCGAAATTTTCTCCGACTTGAACTAATTACATAAGGTTTTAAACGCTAACCGCCTCCCAGCTCTGTGGTGTGACGCAGATGTGCCTGGGGCAGTCGAGGGGCAAAGATGATTGACGTCGGGAAATCGACATCAGGCAGATTGCGCCGCGTTTTTTTTTTTGTTTTTCTTCTTTCTTTCATTTCTCCTGCCCCACCTTAGGCAATTTGTCAGGCGATGAAAATGTTGTGAATTTAAAAGTTGTTACGACCCAAACTGTCTGTATTATAAAGAGATGGCAAGTTCGAAATACACGACAGTTTAGCCGTACAAAAAAGTTACAAAAACCAGCAGATTTTATTTTTCAACAATTTATTAGGTTTAACAAGAACAGATAACAAGACTTATACAAATACTAAAGTACTTTAGTTTAACAAGAAAGGATAGCAGTATCTATACCAATACTAAAGTACTTACGGTGTCAAGTCCAAACGGGCGCATATACTCCACAATGCTTAAAAATGCACAGAGGCAATATTTACAAGAGTGAAAGTCCACAGTATAACTGAGTGTATGACGAAATATACATAAAATTCCACAGAAAGGGTCCGTGTACTAATAAGCACTGTGTACACAAGAGCACAAATTAAATATACAAGTTCAGACTGAAAAAGTGCTCGGTGGAGATAGGACACAACAAAGCCAGAGACTATAAAGACACCAAAATTCAGCACAAAAGGCCTACTAAAGTAACGGACAGCGAAAGCATCCAAAACTCTCAATAATTCTCCTTTCTTCTCCTTTGACCTGTTTTCATGATGCACAGCGAAAAGCATCCAAAACTCTCAATAATTCTACTTTTTTCTCCTTTGACTCTCTTTCATAGGTCTTATATAGACTGGTGGAATTTTCTAGAATAAAAAACTTCGTGAACACTTGATGTAAACAAACCGGCTCCGAAGTGAGCATATTCTGGAACATTCTAAGGCAGAGGCAGACAGCAGGCCCTGAACTCAGCATATGTAAACAGTGGCCAGCTAAATTTAGAAGCTGACGGCAGTTGTTCACATAAAACACCCTCCCTTCAAGAAAAAAAGTTTTCCTTACATCTTTTTTTAACTTACAATAAATGTTAAACAATAATATATACAACATTATAAAACCACATGCAATAAAACATTTTATATACAACTTATACACGAGACAAGCATTCTGCAATAACATCCTTTCCTTTAACATGTTTGATTTCAATATTTTATTCTTGCAACAATAAACTCCACCGTAACAATCTCTGATTCTTTCCCCTAACTTTCTGTCGAAACATAAGTAGATTGTGATCAGTATTTACAATGACAGGTTGTCTCGAAGCTGTTACATAAAATTCAAAGTGTTGCAGAGCTAAATTAACAGACAAACTTTCTTTTGCAACTGTTGAATAACTTCTCTGAAACTTGTTAAGTTTACGGGAAAAGAAACAAATTGGATGATCAACACCAACATTGTCTTCCTGAAGCAAAACTGCACCTACAGCAACATCGTGAAAAATGACATCAGTTCTTGATGGTACATCCGGAAACAAATGTGAAAACTCATAAACAAGTTCAGAAAGTTGCTGTTGCTAAATGGGTTCCAGATGTTGCAGTTTAGAATCAAGTTGTTTAAAGACATCTGAATTCTGAAGCTTTAAAGAATGCAGCTTAGAGTCAACCAAATGTTCGCCAATATCATCTGTATTACAACAACACTGGTCAATGTCAGCAGCAACAAAGTTAACAGATTGTACAGCAGTGTTGTCAGTGTCATTTCTGTTTACATAGGGTTTCAACATGTTAAAGTGACATAACTGACTTGTTTTGCGCCCATCAGGTGTTTTAACAACATAGTTAAGCTCACTCAGCTTTTTGTCAACAACATATGGACCAAAATATCTGACATCAAAGCATTTACCAGGTACAGGTAACAATACTAAAACTTTCTGACCAGGTTGAAATGACCGAACAACAGATTTCTCATCATATCCATGTTTCATATTCTTCTGAGTACATTCAAGATTGGCTTTAGCCAATTCACATGCTCTCACAAGCTTAACACGAAAATCAGATACACAATCCAAAAGATTTACATTACTTGTGTCATCATTGAGAAACTGTTCCTTGTAAATTAACAATGGTCTCCTAACAGTATGTCCAAAAAATTAAATGGAGTGAAACCCAATGATCCTTGTACTGACTCTCGAACAGCAAACATAAGAAATGGAATACCTTCGTCCCAGTCTTTCTCTGTGTCATAACAATAAGTCTTAATCATGTTCTTTAATGTTTGGTGAAATCTTTCAATTGCACCTTGACTTCCTGGATGGTAGGCACAAGACTTGTATTGTTTAATGCCTAACTGGTACATAACTTGCTGAAAAATACCAGACATAAAGTTTGAACCTTGATCAGACTGTATGGATTTGGGTAAACCAAACAGAGTAAAAAACTTTGTTAAAGCTTTGACAACAGACTTGGTGTTTAAATTCCTTAAAGGAACAGTCTCGGGAAATCTGGTTGCTGTACACATAATAGTTAACACATACTGATTCTCAGACTTCGTCTTAGGTAGAGGGCCTACACAATCAATCAATATTCTGCTGAATGGCTCTTGAAAAGCTGATACAAGCTATAATGGTGCCTTAGGAATAGTCTGATTAGGCTTACCTACTACCTGGCATGTATGACATGATTTACAAAACTGGGTTACATCTCCCTTTAATCCTGGCCAAAAGAAGTGGTTCAGTATCCCGGAGTAGGTTTTGTTAACACCCAAGTGTTCAGCTAATGGCATTTCATGTGCCATACGCAAAATTTGTGTAAGCATTTGTGTAAGAAATGTATCTTTTAAGTCCGTTACTGTGTTTTGGCCGTTATCAGAAAGTTTGTTTGACATAGACCTCGTTACAGCACAAGAGGGATACAAATCTGGAATTTCTTTCTCAACAGGATCAACATTTTGATTTAAACAAGGTTTATCAGTCACAATAGGATTAACCATTACTTTATCACCAGCAAGATCATTACCAAGTAGTAGATAAATTCCTTTAAAAGGCAAACTAGACCTAATGCCGACAGTAACAGGACCCGAAATAATATCTGATGACAAGTAAGGTTTGTGAAGAGGCACAGATTCAAATTCAGCAGAGCTCACACCTCTAATTAATCATTTGATCCAGAATATGACTCACCAGAAAATGGCAAAACATCTTGTGACAAAAAAGACTGAGAAACTCCAGTATCTCTTAATACCCTGATCTTTGCATCACAAGACATGTCACCTTTAAGTGAGACTTTACCGTCACAAAAAAATGGCTCAAAACTCTCATAACATTATCCTGTGAATTCTGTGTACAGTCTACTGGTGGAGTCTTAACATAATCAAATGCATCAACATTGTTCACTGTATCAGACTTTTTAGCAGTAACCAGAAGGCTTGGAGCCACCCTCCTGTTCTTGCCTTCTCTAAAGCATAACAATTTGACATAACATGGCCTGGCTTCCTACAATAGTTACATGTAACCCTGCTAAACTATCAGTAAATGTATGGTCAGACCTTCGTTGAGTAGTGTTCGAATCAACAGGTCTTCTTTCCTCACCTGATTTGTCAAAATTTTAAGTCTGTTTCGATGGGCCTGAATTTGAGTTAAATGAACTGCTGGAGAAGGGTTGAGGCTTTCTAAATGTAGACGGCTTTATCTGAAATGAGACCTTATGTGTAACCGTGTAGGTATCGGCCATAGCGGCTGCTGCTTCTAATGTATCAGCCTCTTTATCCTCAATGAAAGTTCTGACATCATCATTAATACACCTTTTAAAGTCTTCAATCAGAATGACATGTTTTAACTTTTCATAATCTTTATCTACACTTTTAGCAGAACACCACCGCTTAAACAATTGTTTCTTCTGCCTAACAAATTCAATGTAAGTCTGACCTCTTTTCTTAAAAGTTCTGCTGATAGGCTCATAACTTTCTAAGATAGCATCTTTTACAAGCCTGTTCTGTTGTGTATATGTCCATAGCTTTGCCAGTTAACACACTCTGTAAAAGGATAGTCCAAAACTTTTTAGGCCACTTTAAATTTTGAGCAATCTTCTCAAACTGTAGAAAATATTTATCTACATCAGTCTCACGAAATTGTGGCACCATTCTTATGTTTCTAGCGACGTTAAATTTTGGAGGCATATCAGAAAAATTTAAGCTAGACCTATCTCCTTCTAGTTTCCTGGCTTCAATTTCGCTCTGAAGTCTCAATTTCTCCAATTTGAGCATTCTTTGATTTTCCCTTTCTTTAAACAACCTTTCATTTTCTTTTTCTTTTAACAATGTTTCATTTTCATTTTCCTTAAACAATCTTTCATTTTCCTTTTATTTAAACAATTTTCATTTTCATTTTCCTTCAGTTCTGACTCCTTCAGTCTTATTACAGTAGAATCATCGCCCTCAGGTACGCATCTAATGCAATTTCATCAAATTCCTGTAACTCTACCAAACATTTAGCAATACTAAACTGCATATCTTTCTTGCGTAAGGATCTTTTGATATTAAGATTCAGGTACCTGCTTAAAGCATACAAATCATTCTTATTTAACACATCAAAAATGTCCTGATCTGGCGCTTCCATAAACTCTTCGGGCTTAAAATCCGACATGATGAATCAAATCTGCTGGCAAAATTTATTACAAAGTCAAAGACTACACAAATGACACAACTTACACAAAACGTTCTGGAACATTCTAAGGTAGAGGCAGACAGCAGGCCCTGAACTCAGCATATGTAAACAGTGGCAAGCTAAATTTAGAAGCTGACGGCAGTTGTTCACATAACAAGGTTTTAAGGCTGCTGTGACGTCCCCATGTTATATGACCCATTTTAAATGCTTTTACGACCTGGATGAAAGCACGATTATTGTAAGCATGCTACCCGAAGTAGTTTGACGTCCTGATCATGAAACTGGACTTTCCTTTCCTTCCGGCAACGTATGGTTTTACAGCAAATAGCCATCAAAATGCGAAAAGGTGCAATTTCCACCATATTTGGAGGTCTGGTGAGAGGAAATTGTTACAGCTGTAAAGCTTAAAATCACTGAGTGCAAAGCCTTTCACATGTACTCTATGTGTGCTGAAAATCGTTGATTTGTGTCACGTTTTCAAATAATTCCCAAAGGCAGATTTACCACATTTGACACATTTACATATACAATCTATATAGTGTAATACAATGTATGGATGGCTGCGAAGAGTATGTCTCATATATATTTCCTCCTAATTGTCTGGTTTGCACTGCAGTTGCGATTGGCTCAAACAGTGTATCTTGTGTATGTATTTCCAAAAGTTAGCTTTGTTTTGCGCAGACCTTGTCTTCGTACTATGCGCTAACCATGTGCCGTGGTTTAGGTGTTCGCTTTTTGACAACGGCCGGGCTATCCGTAACGCAGTCAGTCTGTGCATGGCTGGTCGTGAATTGAGACGTTGAAATATAAACTTGCTGTTATAGGGGCTGTGTATTATTGGGTCGGGAAAACTTCCTCGATCTGATCCGGGATCCCGGCCTAGAATCTGCTGTTCGGAGACCTATTCTAGTTCTAATTGTAGTTACCCAGCCCCTGACACCCCTCCCCTGCACAACGTATACATTTGGGATAGTCCATACAGAACTTATAATGTAACTAAAAACTGGAGCCTCAGTTAGGTCAATGTAATGACAGTAGATACGGTATTGAGCTTTTCCAGAAATAGTCATGCCGAGGTCGAAGTGGAAAATGCTCCTTATTCTGTGTATTTTTTTGACTGGTGTCCTGCACTATGTGATGAAAAGTGACAGAAAAGAATGCATGGATCGTAGTACGGAGGACGTTCCACAGAAATCAACATACCTGCGCCGGTATTGGGGTGTTATCCACCCACCCCCACCACATGGTGGCAAGAAGAAATTTATTTTACAGTGGACAAATTACTTTTGGTCTGCCGTCTGGTTGAAAGATGATATTTTCAAACATTGTCCCGTCTCAAGCTGTGGATTTACCACGGACAGAAAACAACTGAAGACAAGTGACGTTGTGGTATTTCACCCTAGAAATATGCACGACGGCCGATTACCGTCCCGAAAATGGCCACATCAAAGATGGCTGCTATTTAACTTGGAGCCACCTTATTTCACTGGCATACAACCACAAAGGTATAACAATCTTTTCAATTGGACAATGACTTACAGAGAGGATTCGGATTTTGTATATTCTTACAACCATTTTAAACGTCTCTCGGAAAATGACACCTTTTCTTACGTAAACATTATGGCCAAAACAAAACTAGCTGTGGCAAGGAGTTCTAACTGTTTTCCCACCAACAACCGTCTTGAGTATATCCAGGAACTCCAAACGCACATGCGCGTAGATTTCTTCGGAAAATGCGCAGGAAACGTGTGTGCGGGGTCCAAATGTAATGACGCGGCTATGAAGAAATATAAATTTTATCTCGCTTTTGAAAATGGTAACTGTCGGAATTACATCTCTGAGAAATTCTGGACCGCCTTGATGACATTTGAAGCTGTTCCAGTTGTAATGGGAGGATCATCGCCACGTGATTACAAACTAGTAGCGCCCCCTGGCTCTTATATAAACACGGCTGACTTTTCTTCCCCGAAGGAGTTAGCTGCTTTCCTGGTTAAGTTAGACAAAGACGACCAGCTATATATGGAGTATCACAACTGGAGGAAGAACTACAGGGTGGCATTGAGTGATGTGCACACAAATAGAAATTGGAAGCGCACCCTTCCACCACATCCGGCTTGGTGCGATTTGTGTGCAGCTGTGCATAATTCGTCTTTACCTCCCCAAGTCTACACCGACTTAGAAGCTTGGTACTCACAAGATACATGTCCTTATGACCACCAAAATGTATTCTGTACAGCGTGGAATCGTTGTTGTTTTCGGAAACAGTCCAGTGATATTTTCACCTGTTCCCTTTATTGAAATCTATTCGCCCGACTTTATTGTGGGTACATCTAACCCGGGCGATCTTCCTGGATGCTCACTGTCAGTGTATTTATGCCTTCTCTTTACAGCAAAAAGGTTGCCCTAGAATCAGCTGTGAATTGTTTTAAACATATGCATTGTGTATGACCGTCAAAACTAGAGGATTGTAGTATGTTGTTCAAGCGTATAGATAGCCCAACCAGTAAGTGCAAGTTTGCAGTGTGTGAGTAATCTATAACCTGAGATTTTCCTGTCGGGAAAGCTCATTTTACAAGCAGGGATTTTGATAGGGATGATATACCGATAAAGTTTGAACCATAGTAGATTGAATAAGCCTTACTTTGTTGTATTCATCATGCAGGGTCTTGAATTTATCTTGCAAATGTTAAATATACACCTGCTATACAGGTAAATAGGCAGTCAAGCGGAAAACCATTACTGGTTAAGCTGATAAAACGTGTTAAATATTGTAAAATGTGATTGCCCACACCTTAAAACTATTAAATCGAGTAATGATTAAATGGAAGGTATATATACACAAAAGAACCTTATATACACAAAAGAAGTGTTTTTTGACGTAAGATAATGGTATATTACTGCACTGTCTCAATATATAAACTGTTAAATTTCTTAAACCGCAGACGGCTTAATCTAGCATTCATAATGTTTTCACACCTCTACCATTGTCACCATGTTGGAATTAGCATGATTAAATTTGTATACAGCATTTCAATTTTAGGAAAGTATTCAGTTTAAAACCAAATCAATGTATCAGGGTGACGGCAGGTTTGAATATTTTCTTATAATGTAGTGCAGTATTCAACATGAAACTATTATTTCACAACAGAAGTGAGCAGATGTGACACGGCTAAGCGATGTGTAGTACGGCATGGTTCTAGACTGCACTGCACCATGCGGCGTCTACAAAGTGCTGACATGAAACAGCCCACACGGCACTGAACACCATCATACAGATCTGAACCATCTGAACGAAAGATGTGCGGCCATTGCTGAGTATTATATGGTTGATATTCTAGAGCGTGAGGAGAATGCAAATGTCTGAATCTCTATACAGACTGATGTTGATGATGGCTGTAGTTTTATGGCGACGAGGTCCATTCTATTAAATGCGCCAAGCCATTGGTGTATATATTCAACACAACATATCCATTATAGCTACACTAAATGTACCCACCCTGACGAAAAATACAACGAAATATATGTTTGTACATGTTCTTAACACTTCTGTATAAATAAAACTGGTCCAGTGGTACAGCTGGTACATCTAAACGATGAAAATAATTTGCCAGCACGAATGAAATGAGATGTCATTTCCATTTCATATATTTTCCATACACATAGGCAATCTTATATTTAAAATACACAGGACTTACAAGTATTATTGAAAACCATTAGGCTGACTCCATAATTCACCTGATGGATTATAATGGTACATAATTCATCCCCATATACATGTACTATAACTACACAGATTGTGACCTATACCAAATTAGACTAAACCATTTAAAAGCAAAACAAAACAAAATCACCATAACCATGAAAATATCCATCATTATGAATCTACAAAGGACACACATACATGGGCAGGGTATATAACTGGACTTAAGTAAACATAATCAATGTCTCCCATGCGAATAGGTGTACATTATGTGCATATTGGTATAGCTTAATAAAGATGTACAGCACTCATACGCTATTAACCACTGTAAATAGGGCCTACCCGTATGTTACCTATTAGACAAATATAGACAATCTTGCCTATGTTAGATAATTCTCATATACACATACATGGCATGACCTGATCTAAGCTTGGATAAAACTTAATTTTGGCCACACATATGAGAAGCTCCAACGTTTAGATTCTTTCAGCACCTTAATAAATTAGTATGGACCCATGGTACTAAAATTTCTGGCACCTAGTTAGAACGAAGGCCAGAACCTGGAAACTATTTTGATGGATTGATCGTCTATGCAGATACATAAACCCTACAGGAAAGTGTCCGGAATGCAGCTTACAGAACAAAACATTAGCACGGAAACGAGGTCAGAATGACAGACGGGCTAAGTACATAGACAGGATTGCAAGTAAACTGAACCATGTAACATGCACGTTCATCAAAAACTACTACATGGACACCCATCAAAAACACTTACTAAATAAATAGTGTCTCAGACTACTCAGAAATGATTATGTACTATATCAACTGTTTTTACATTATTGGTTCGATATCAACGAGCTCACTGAAGAAGAACGCGACAGAGATCGCTCGGATGGGAAGTCGTGTTGTTCGAGTTACGTGACCACAATGGCAAGACAAGCTGTTTAGGTAACCAACTGAAAATGGCCTCCGTGGCCAACGATTGCGGCCTATTCAAGAAGCAGACCTGAAATTATTTCTGGATGAGCCTATATATAGATAGAAATGGTTTTTCACATTAGTTTCCTTTGTGGATGTTATTTTACCGTAATTTCTGCCTTGCGGAAACTTACATACAGCCTGTCGGTCAATGCGTCTTTAAAACGGATCTATCGAGAAAGTTTACTATAGAGGCATTAACGTATAAAGCTCGTTATCGCGAGAATCGGTAAGTTCATCCTCGGCATCCTAAAGATGTCATCCCAATTCTTGCTCTTCTCCTGCTGCGCCCTGAGGAGGCTCCACGCCCTGGTCTGTTGCTGGTTTGCTAGACTTGCGCAGATGGTGAAGCTCAGACATTATCTGCTGTTTGTGTCTGCACAATTTATTTTGACTGTCGATCAGTCAACCTTTGGCCGTTGTCATACACATCAACGGACATCTCGATGTTTTCATGCGAATTCTGGATATCTTTGCAGAAGTGTATAAATGACAAGAAAAATTACTCAATCATAATAACATAAATGTTAAATGTTTCATTTTAACTTTACAAATGTTTTTGTATGAACATTTTTCTGATATAAACAGGACGGTCATCTGAAAGCTGATCGCCCCGATGGATGCTGAACACCAGGCCGGGTCATGGAGTTAAACTTAATCCTAGCGCAAATGTAAACAGGACTGAAATTTACGATGAGTCCACGAGTGAACTCTAGTCATGGGATGAGATAGGTTGTTTTGCCCCCCCCCCCCCCCCCCCACCTTTCAGATCCCCATTATTTACTCATTACATGGTATGGACATGTTAAACTTCTTAATGTTAGAAGCAGTAAACCAATTATGGCATCAAAATATGCCGCACAGCTATAGCAATTTGTGTCTTAAGTAGAATATCAATCTATTCCTGTTTTCCTTACAGAAATGTGAATGCTTGGTATCTGTTTCATTTTATGGGAATAAGATATTAGCTCGGCGCATTTCATTGACGTGACATAAGCATGGATCGCAGAATTACGCTCACCCATGCATACCACTAGGATATGTTGAAGTGTGTAATATTTTGTGAATATGGTGGCAGGGTGTTACTGTGATATGACTTAGCACACGACCTTGAAATATTCATTATTAATTTCATTACCCAAACGTAACACACTTAAAGATATGTCAAAATGAGATACGGTTTGTTCTCAATTTTCCCTAGTACTGTGGGAAGATAGTAATTGTTATAGTACATGTAAAAATACAATTTATTAATAAATATCTCCAGCAGATGTCGCTTTATGTACTGCACAGCAATTTTAATGAGGCGGACGGGAAAAATTTTTCTTGTATTTCTGGAAACTATGCACAAACTATGGTTTGATCTCTAGACCTCCGTTTGACCTTAAACTGATTCGATTTTACACAACTTGCGGTCGATATCGAAGTGTTTTGGGGATATAATTGTTACATTTACCGTGTGAACTACAAGTTTAGCGGACATGTTTATGAAGAAACGACGGCATCAATATATGTTCTTCATTCAAATTTTTAAAAAATATAACACGTGTTGTTTCAACATAGGTAACATTCCTGCATGTAGACTTGTTTGTCTGATGACCTATTGTATCTTATACATGTGCGTACATCCGTATTGTTTGCTTTCAGGAAAAACATATAGGTTCTGTGTTGTACTCCTCTCAAACTAAACTTTCAAAAATGCATCTTTGATTTCTGGTTACTCTTATGGGTAATGTATTCTTTGCGTGGATGCTAATGTCTCGCGCCGTACACTACGCACGCGCGTAAGTATTACGCAACAGTCGCTAGACTTGGTAATAATTCGAATTGTCGTCCCGTGCCAGTCCGGGTCGTATTTCCTACGCGCCGGGTCTGAGTGATGGCTAGAAAGGAGGGTTATAGCAAACCGCCTGCCCGTGTTAACAAAACAAACATTGATACTGTCACGGCAAAGTTTGCTTACATGAGATTTCCGCTCAGAAATGAGACGGTGTTTGTAAACGTAGGCCTATGTTGTATGTATACAGCAATATAAAGGCGGGTTGCGATGTGACATAATCAACGGCAAGTTTTGGCCTGACGAAAATAAACGTTCACAGATAGAATTAGTCGTGCTGTCTTTTCCTTGAAATCAGATCAAAGTCCAACATACCAGTCTAGAGTTCATTATGCTACGTATTACAATCGAGAGGATTCTTGTAGTTTCTGTGGCCTAATGTTTATAGCGCCCGTCTCTAAGCTGGGAGACCACTGGATCAAACCCGGATCGTGTCACACCAAAGAGATTTTTAAAATGGAACTTCTTGCTGCCCCACTTGGCGTTCAGCACTGAGAGGTTAGAGCAAGCAAACATGACTGGTTGGCTGGGTGTCAGTGAAATGTGATTGCGTGGGGTGTCATGTCTGGTATCTTGGAAAGAATTCTTCAGCGGCGGCAGCACTTTAGCGTCATGGACTGGCTCTGCCACAAGAAGAGACAATATATCTATACATACCTATTGACTCCTCTTCGTCATATGTCTGAAAAATTGCTAGGTACGACGTTAAATCCCACAGGTACATACAAACATACATGCATACACTAATGAGAGGCAATATCGGTAGTAACAATGAGTGGCTACACACATACCTTAAATTAGATGACAAGTATAAAGAGTGAGTGAGTGAGTGATTGGGGTTTAACGTCGTGCTCAACAATTTTTCAGTCATATGACGACGAAGGAATCCCGAGGATGTATATAATATACCTCCTTGTTGCAGGACGGATTTTCACCGCTCTTTTTTTCTAGTGCTGCTTCACTGAAACGACTTACCGAAGGCAAGTAAGCCGCCGCATCCGCGCCATTATACTGATACGGGCTAACCAGTCGTTGAACTATCCCTTCAATGCTGAACGCCAAGCGAGGAAGCCACAAGTCCCTCTGTTGAAGTCTTAGGTGTGACTCGACCCAGGATTACAAGTATAAAGAGACTGTTGTGCAAAACACAGAGATATGTTTGTACAGTGTTATGGCTCTACAGGCAGTTTCCTGTACAAGCCTTTATCACTGTCACGTTCATAGCCTACCAATGTTTACAAATAATTGATCACACAAAGGTTAACTGCTAGATACTAACTATCTGGTTTTTCTCAGATACTTGTAGGTCAGTTATTTACAGATACAGTTTTATACATTCACAGGGAATTCATCGCTATTTTAAACATACAGATATTTCACCAATCTCAGCACGGTTCCTTCCCAACAAAATGCTGGCCGCTGTCGTATACGTGAAATATTTTTAAGTGCGACGTAAAACATCAGTTAAACAAATATATAATTGAACACACAAATACATAAGCCTTGTACACTGTATTGGAACAAAGCTATCAGCACAGCATGATGCCTTGTTATGGGTCAATATCCTCACTACCAGCATCATATGTCGTTGGCTTGTTGTGACGTTTGTCACAAATAAGGAAAATGACGGGGAATTTCTACTCTCGAAAAATAGTCTGTTAAATTGAACAGCAAGTCTGTCATTTAAGTGAAACTGGAATATACTCTGCTATTGCTGCAAATATTATTCCATCTAAGTATCGTACACTTATTTTATCAATTAGACAAAATTTATATCATTTATTTTAATGATAATGTTAAATATAACACAGACTTACAATAACTTGACATATACGTATGTATTGTTGCAAAGAAAATGCAGTTAGAATTAAAAAAATTACCTTATAAGCTGCTTATATGTAATCACACATTTAATGCATGTTACCAGAATAAGCAAAAGTAAACGTAGCAGTCCTTGTGGACTTTTAAATCCAAAGTTAACAGTTAAATGTTTAAACGCCCCTAATGATATTCATGTAAATATAGTTGAGGAGAAATACACGAAGAGTTGGGGACCTTGTTCTGCATATAAATGATGAGAACAGTGATGCTGTTCTCAGGAATGATCTTTCTGTTATTGATGGATAATGGTGGCTATAAGTAGTTATTTGATAAAACAAGAATTAACGATCAAAAACACTTGTTAGCTATAATTTATCGCCCCAGATAAAAATATCAATAATTTCATTAAGAACTCCCAAAATAATGCTGGCCATAGTCGCATAAGTGAAATATTCTTCAGTAAGGCGTAAAACAGCAATCAAATAAATAAGTAAATAAATAAATAGCCAGGATTAAGTTAATAGATAGTGTATTCATAAACTAAGATAATTCCTGAGTTTCTCTGGTGTTCTCCTCGATGACGTCATTGATCATTTGTCAGTTTTTAATATCGACAAACAAATTTTCTCAGTACCTTTAAGTCAGTCCACATGAACCTATGGACTCAAAACAGTTGAACAAAGGGAACGATATCTCACAAAAATACAGACGAAAACTAGGACGAGGCCTGTGATGCCAAGGGCGTAATTTAGCCTTAGAAATTTTCCTGAACAGCCTACGTAGTATATACAATCTTTCCAAAGCCAAATTCAGATAACCGTGAACAAGTGATGATATTTTAAAATATATTAGATAAAAGTTATCTGTACTGAACACAGAAAAACCGTGAAGCTACTAATATTTATATCAACGGTACAGGAATAAACTAAATTACACTCTCAGTTCTGTTTAGAAAAGCTTTCACGAAGAAAGTTTATATTAGCACATAAAATTCTTAAAGATACATGGAAAGTATTAAATGAATTATTAAATAAATCCAGGTCTAAAAGTTGCCTGCCTCAGTTGTCAGTAACGGTAATGTAACATCATTTACCTAAACTACAGCATATGATTTAAACGCATATTTTGTTAATACGCCAACTAAATCAGATGGTAAGTTACTTTATCCGAAAATAGCTTTAAAGATTATCTCCCTTCACCGACTACTACAGTTTACAGCCTTGTTTAGCGTTTAAAATTATAGAAATTTTTATCACTGGTCTAAAACTATTAGTCCAGGACTCGATATACAAAAAGTTTCTTTACTTAAATGCTTCAAATCCCTATTGACATCAGTCTTATCTTACTTATTTAATTTGTCATTTATTACTGGGGTTTACCCCAACACAACAGAAGATTGCCAAACTAGCACCTGTTCACAAGGCAAATGAACGCTCACTAGTAGACAATTACCGCGCACTGTCAGTATTGCCATTTTTTGTATCCTTTCACACTACTGGCATCAAAGGTAATGGTGAATGGTATAAGTTACCCACTGATTTAAAATTATGCAGTTCATTGCTCTTATTTGAGAAAAAAATTAAAACAATACATATAGGTCTGTGACAATCATTGTTAATGCTTTGTGGCGTTGGTATTGTTATTACTTTCACTAGTGCTATTTTGAAAGTTTTTATTCCTGTTGAAATTGTTCATTAAATATCTTGTTGTAGAGTCATTATCGTTATTTCTGCACCAAATCAATGAGTATTTTTCACTTTTCTCTTTTCTAAGAAATAAATTAATACATGTATTACATCCGGAAGGATAAATCAATTCCCCCATGAATACTTCGATATTTACACCACCTGACAGCAACCATGGGAGTGAGACACCTCTTAACCTCAATCAAGAGTGTGAGAGACACCTGACCTCAGCCATAAGAGTCAAAAATGCACATTCCGTGTTTCAAATTGAAAGTTTGCTGTGCGCTGTTCGGAACTGTAATTCTACCTAGTTACCCAGCACCTGACACCCCTCCCCTGCACAATGTGTACATTTGGGATAGTCCATACAGAACATGATGTGACTAAAAAAAACTTGAGTCTCTGTTAGGTCATTGTGATGACAGTGAATAAGGTATTAGTTTTCTCCAGGGATAGTCATGCCCAGGCTCAAGTGGAAATCTCTTCTTATTCTGTGTGTTTTTTTCCTTTGTTGGGTTCTACCTTTAAATGAAACTTGATAGGACAGAAACCACGGACTACACTTGAGAGAATGACGTGTCCCAGGAGTCAATATACCTGCGCCGGTATTGGGATATTATCCACCCACCCTCACCACATGGTGGCAAGAAGAAATTAATTTTACAATGGACAATAATAGCAGTTTCACTGACGTAAAGACTGAAAGAAAATCAAAACTTGCTATTGCTATGATTTCTAACTGTTTTGCCACCAACAACCGTCTTGAGTATATCCAGGAACTCAGAAAGCACATGCCTGTAGATTTCTACGGACGCTGTGCAAGACCCGTGTGCTCGCCGGGTGTATATAATGATGCAGCTATGAAGAAATACAAATTCTATCTTGCTTTTGAAAGTGGTAACTGTACGAGTTACATCACGGAAAAATTCTGGAACCCCTTACTATTGTTCGAGACTGTACCAGTCGTACTGGGGGGATCATCACCACGTGACTACGAACTAGTAGCGCCCTCTGGCTCTTACATAAACACGGCTAATTTTTATTCCCCCAAAGAGTTAGCTGCTTATTTATTAAAGTTAGATAAAAACTACCAGTTATACATGGAGTATCACACATGGAGGAAGAACTACAGGGTGAGTAGTATGCACACTATAGGTTCTGGCGCACGCCCCCTCTTGGGGCCCTCCCCATAACAAAATAGAGGCCCCACCCCACTTTCCCTGCTTCCCCATAAAACCCCCCCTTAGGCGCCTCCCCAGCCAAGGCATACACGCTTATTTACAAGTCTCGCCTACACACATTGATATGAGGCGACCTAGTTGGCATTTAATACATAAGGATTATAGTCTATATATAGGCTGGCTGTATTGCACAACAGGGTGATTCAGATGATTTTCTCCCCACTATAGGGCTTAAACCACGGATTTTTATAAAAAATAAATGTGACAGCCTTTTTTCAGCGTGTCTTGTTTGATAAGATCCAGTATTTTTAGGAGAATTAAAAATATTTTGTTTATGCGAAATAGTCTTTCCAATTTAGCCTATGTTTCGTGGGTCGTGGGATATAGCTCAGTCAGCTGACAGAGGTGGGAAAGGCGCTGTGTGTAAGGGGCGTATTCATGTACTACATGTATAAGGGGATGTTTGCTAGCTCAAATCCGGATTTGGTCTCCTGTATATGTAGTATATGAATGCGTTACCTGCATATGGCGCCGGGCTCTACGCACTTCTAAGGAATCTCTGCAACTTTCGACAGTTTCGGGGGCAGAGAGACCTTACCAAGGGGTGTTGTAGATGGCCCAAAGGTAGTGGGATGTGTCAGCCCCAATTAACCCCCCTAACGGTGGGTCGCTAGCGCAAAAAATCCGGAGCCCGCCGTTAGGGTGGTGATTAATTGGTAACAGGCTGAGGTATAAACCAGGCCTTTTGCTTTTTTGGACCATGGGTTCGAACCCCACACTGGGCAGAATTTTTTTTACCCCAAATCCAGCCAAAGGGGGTATTTTTGACGGGTAAAATTTTGAACCAACAACCCACAGACCAGTACACTGTTTCAAAGTGTATTAATATTATATGTATGTATACTAGTAGTATAGGGATTCTGGCACACCCTCCCCTCCCCAGAACAAAATACAGGCCCCAGCCGAGGGTCTGATGGCTATCGAAATTTCTTATTAGGTATACAGCGAATACAATGAATAATCATGGGATCTCCCACGATGGAAACGACCAGCCAGCCTATTTGGGCGAAGTTAGTCGGCACGGTGCAAGACTTGCGAGGCTACAAAGAAGTCACCCACTGGTGGTTAAGTGGTAACAGGTTGAGCTATAAACCAGGCTTTTTGCTTTTTTTTGGACCATGGGTTCGAACCCCACACTGGGCAGGATTTTTTTTTACCCCCGCCAGGCTACCAGGCTAGCCAAACATCCGTCCAGTTGGACGGGCAATCCAGCCAAAGGGGGTATTTTTGACGGGTAAAATTTTGAATCAACAGCCCACAGACCAGTACACTGTTTTAAAGTGTATTAATTTTATATGTGTGTATACTAGATTGTGAATATTTTTGTAACATGTATGTTTACAAAGTGTATTCATATATGTATTCAGATGACAGAAATGATGTTTGACATGCACTACTGTGCCCAGAGTTAATTTCTCGACATAGATAGCACATGTATTTGAATTGTTTCTTGTTTTTTGTATTTTACAAAGTTTATTTCTACCTACTGTGACTTAGGTGCTCAAAACGTATGGTGCCACTACTCTTTTAGTGAGTGACAGTCACAGATTAAGTGGTGACAATTTTGCCTGTTCTCAGAGCGATGTATACTGTATTCTGATTTGGTTCCGCTGCATGTGAAGTAGTGTAACAAGTTCCCCCCGGGCCACCTCCCCAGAACATCATTCGGAAAGAGCGTTTTTCAGCTCTTGCCGAGCTAGTTTTCGGCCGCGATCTATAAGCTGTTTTTTCGTGCTTTCATCGATCTCTACGGCGTTGAATGCCTTACGAGACTTAGCGCGTATCTCCTGCTTCAGATCAGAGTAGTTCTTGAGCTCCTGAACGACTTGCCTGTACTCTACGCCCGAAATAACACCATCACATAATGTCGTAGATACCTGCGCACGGATGCTGTTAAGTTTAGCCTCAGCCAACAGCCGTATGTCGTTATGTTTCTTGGCCTTTGCGTGAAGTCGGCGGCTAACGAATTTTCCGGCGATATTTAAGACACCGCAAGCTAGGGCCGCAGCTTCAATGGCCAAGACAGCAGGGGCTGCAATTATTGTTGTGAGTAGTCCCACGCCTGCAACCCCTAGTCCCAAACCGGCCGTGGGCATGGCCGAATCAAGGGCCTCGGCGGCTAAGACACCGCGCCGGTACTCTTTGTACAAGGCCCAGCAGAGATCTCGCTCAGATTCAAGCTGCCTCTGTATTTCGCTGATATACTGCAGGCGATGGGCGTGCGCCACGCCCTCCGGGGGGTTTTCAACCATCGGCGCGGTCGGGGTCAAGGGATGGTCATCCGTCGGCTCTTCATCCGTGATCGCTGGGTACAGTCGTCCCATATTGTCCGTCCTACGAATCAACAACGTCGGTTACCTCTAAATCGTCATAGGGAATACTAACACGAAAGCTTATAAGTTTTATACCGGACTCTAAATAGATGTAATCGAGTTTGGCATCTCTCCCTACAAAGACCCGTATATCCTCGAGAGAGCTCCGGATGACTGGGTCGCCCTGGGCCGGTAATTTGATCATAAGTCTGAGCTCCTTTCCATTGTGCTCTGCAGGCCACTTTAGTCTCACACTGGTAATCAAGGAGGCACGGCGCTGAGAGGCCGCGCCAAGTATGATGTTGAAGATAAGTATAGATCCAGGGTTTATTTCTATCATGGACAAAGATATACTTGTTTGCCCTATAAGAAGTGCGGAATCTACACCTTCGCCCGCAGGTAGTGCTAAGCCACCTGTTACGGTATTGAAAACAGCAACAGAAAACAGACTCAGTGACTCAATATTACAATGTAAACAATGCTTAATATATAAAATGAGACGTATAGTTTTACAGACAGTTCAACAACAACAACAACAACATACACATCAGTATTACCGGTCTTTACAAGTTTCCAGTTCACCTTTGCATCCCAAGGAATGTATTCCAGGAAATCCAACGTAAAGGACCATGGATAAACACACAATTCACACAAGTCACAAATTGTCCTAGACAGGTACTTCGCCAGGTTAGCGAACACGAACACAGTACACAGGTTACACAGAACTGGAACAGTCAAGCCTTTGAATGACGTCGCATCCGCAGAGCACAACACAGGGTAAATACAGGCATGGAGGTATAATCCACTTCAGATCAATCACAGCTCCCGCAGAAGCTCACAAACGAGCCGTTCAGAGACGTAGAGTAATGTCACCTTGTGGCAGAACGAACGTCCTTTGCAAAACTGAAAACTTCAGTTTAGAGTCCTTGACGACCTTGTCGGTCAGGTGAGGTCAGCGTGTTAAGCAAATTACACAGTCCACACTGTATAATCATAATAAAGATCCGAACACCAATAAACGTGACTTCCGCAGAAATTCACATAAACCAGACATCAGTACTACTGTGGTACACAAACGGTGCCGGCATAAAAAATCTGTCCTCCCAAATGAAACTGGCATCACCAGCTCATATCAAAATAATGGACTCGATACGACAGCGTCGCACACTCTCCTGGCTCCCAGTGGATGCAGCAAAAATACCTCCTCTCTGCACAGAAAACACGGCTTATATACGCTCCAGGTGGATTCAACTATTTTTAAACACAGAATTAACAGCCAATGAACAGCCAGTTAAATAAACAGAGCATTGAACAAGGTGCTTTCCACCAGGTCCGCGCTGTACATATATAACAGGGCCTGTTATGCTTATAACATATAACACAAAGGTCCGCAGACTAACAGTACATGAAAACGTTAAATAGTCATACATAACACCCCCACCCTTCAGGGAAAGAAAGTTTTGCATAAAACTTTCTTTAACATATTCATAATTATGAATAATGATAACGTTTACCACAGTCTATAAAAACAAGCTGCAGAAAACCAACTAGACACGTGACAAACAATCAGCAATCACATTATCTTTCCCTTTTATGTGTCTAATCTCTAGATTAAATTCTTGCAAAAGCAAACTCCACCGTAACAATCTTCGGTTTTTACCTTTTAGTTTGTGCAAGAAGGTTAAGGGATTGTGATCTGTATACACAACAATGGAGTAACTTGACGAAGTCACATATACTTCAAAATGCTGTAATGCTAGAATCAAGGACAGACACTCCTTTTCTATTGTCGAATAATTTCTCTGGCACTTGTCAAATTTGCGAGAGAAAAAACATACAGGGTGATCAACGTGATCTGTTTCATTTTCTTGTAACAAAACTGCCCCAGCAGATATGTCACTAGCATCAACAGCTAGCTTAAATGGTAAATTAAAATCAGGTGCTACAAGTATGGGGCCGCTGCTTAGCATGGCCTTTAATCTATCAAAAGATCTCTGACACTCAATGGACCACAAGAATTTAGCACCTTTCTTTAACAGCTGAGTTAGTGGCTCACTAACAAATGAAAAGTTCCTACAGAACTTACGATAATAACCTGCCATGCCCAAAAAAACGCTTTAATTTCCTCTTACAACTTGGCACTGGAAAACAAGAGATAGCAACTCCACTAGGATGTACAACATTGAGATCAGTGCTATCTCCGTCTACATATGGCTTTAACATGTTAATGTGACAAAGTTGTCTAGATTTACGCCGATCAGGAGTGAAAATAATATAATTAAGATCACTTAGCATCTTGTCTACTACATAAGGTCCAAAATAACGAGCATCAAGTGGCTTACCACTAACTGGAAGTAAGGCCAGTACCTTCTGACCAACTTCAAATCTGCGTCTTACTGTCTCTTTATCATACTTAGTTTTCATACTCTTCTGAGAAGCTGTAAGATTCTCTCTGGCTAACTCACATACTCTGTTGAGCTTAGTACGAAAACTTGACACATACTGTAATAGGTTAACATTGTCACTATCACCAGACACAAACTTTTCCTTGAACAACTGTAGTGGACCAACACAATCTATTAAGATTCTACTGAATGGCTCACCAATTGCAGGAATAGGCCTCAAGGCTGCCTTGGGGATTGTCTGATTAGGTTTCCCCACTAACTGACATGCATGACAAGACCTGCAAAATTCAGTAACATCTTTCCTTGTTCCTGGCCAATAAAAATGACTGAGAATCTTATGATAGGTCTTATTAACACCTAAATGACCTGCTAACGGCGTTTCATGCGCTTTAGTCAGTATGTCTTTACGATAAGACTTGATAACCAGCAATGACACTGTTTGGGCCTGGAACACCAATCCTATGCAATTCTGGCAGAACCAAGTGAACTTCGCGGTCTTGTGCGCAACCACGGGCTGTGGCGTCTCTGCAAAAGACCATCTTCTCGCCCCCGACCAACGAATAAGGGTCCTGTACACGTTCCATGTGTATTGCCAAGTTAGGCGGGTCTTGGAAGAGATCCAGGCCCCCCTGCCGCAAGACAGAGCGTGGGCGACATTCGAAAACCCCTACGACAAGAGGGCCTATGAGAGGATTTGTATGGAGTTCCACGTAGATACGCACACAGACTGGAGGCGCAGGGGGGTGAATCACGGCCTCGGAGTGGCATATTACTATGTCACGAGAACGGGCTACAGCCCCATTGGCGATGGGACCTTCGATCCGAGCAGGATGTCGTTCTCTAGAAAGACTACAGCGCTCCACGTCGACTACATCGAGCAGGACGCCGAGGGGGCTTAGGCGGCGTTCATTGTCGACACAGCCGGGCGTAGAGCGCCTAAACGATTCCATCCGGACATACGTGTGGGCTATTCTAGGCGCCCAAGCGCAAACAAGGGCGCGTATTCTAGGCACGGGCACAGCCTTCGACGCGCAAAAATAGTTTGCCGCGAACGTTGAAGACGCTATTTCCTCCCCGATCGACCTTCCGTCTGCTATCAAACGCTACCAGGACGTGCTACAGTATGCCGGGAGCGCTGTAGACTTTGTGTATGGCATTGGCCTATATATGGCCCCCAGCGACATGCTTCTGCAGATCGGCCATGTGGCGAACTACAACAACAAAATCGTCGTGGCCACAGAGGACCAGAAGCTAGGCGCCAATGAGGATGTGAACGCTAAAGTGCCGCCCACTTTGCACAAGCGCGCACCTTCCCTCGGGATCGTTGAGCCACAAGAAAGCGTCCCACCACCCACCACGCGCGTTCAGCATGTTGCTGCCGCCGGAGGCAAACAAGAACCCCTATTTCCAAAGCAAAAGAATCACGATACGGAGAAGACAGCCATCGTCGTCGCTGGGGGTGGTATCGGCTTACTGCTGCTGTGGACTATGCGTTAAATACTTGCGAATAACCACGAGCATTAGGCCACCTACTGCGACGACTAGAGCCCAGACATTATCGGCCAGCCACCCAGCCGCTTTCCCGAGAAGGTTTAGTAGCCAAGACACGATACTGCCAATAATACCCGAAATCGCAGCGGCAGCCTTCCCAGCCAGCTTGCCAAGGGCGCGCGCCAGGGACTGGAGATGCTTTTTCACCCATTCTTTAAGACCACGCCCGTCGGATGGAGGTGGTGTTGGCTGGATACCCCCGCCGGACCCGCCAGTCAGCGCCAACTTTATCGCTAGCCCCAGTGTCAAGATCGCCATCCCAATTGCCGTGAGAATGGAGACCACGGTTATTCCCTGCTTCCGGAAGAGGGTGCGGACGCGCTCGGCCAGACTGGTATCCTTGTGTAGGATGCGATCGACCGTCTGCTTGATGCGGCGTATTTGCGTGCGCAAGGTTTTGGTCGTTAAAGAGGCTGCTTCGAGCCGGGCCACCCTCTCGCCCTTGAGATTCCTTATCCTGTCTTCGATCTGGCTCCGGGAGAATTCATCAGGGGCCTCCCCCAACTTCCGTTTTTCTTTTGCGATGTCTTTATAGAGACTTGACAGATTGGCGAGGTTTTTCGCGTGTTCGCCTTCCGAGGTCTGCAGTGCCTTGTCAAGCCCCAGAAGTGCTGGCATGGGAAGGGGAGAGCTGTTTATCGTTTCAAGAGCCCGCCCGACCTCACTATCCGTCAAGCTTGTTTCCAGTGTGTGGACAGCATCAGCGGCCTTTTTCGCTGGTTGGCTTAAATCCTCCAGCTCCATGGTATTTGCCTCGCCGACCGCGGCACCCAGTTCTAAACTCGCTGTCTCATGGGCTGCGACTGCTGCCGGATGCAACGATGTCTGTTCTTTTCTTTTCCAGTCTATAAAGCCCAGCCCCCCTTCCTCCCTAACAACATTAACCCCTCCTTCATTGGCGACTGTTGAGAGGGCTAGCGGTTCACCTGTTCGTTTGTTGATGATGTCCAGTTTGGGGTGGGCCGCGAGTCGCAGACGCCCTTGGACAACCTTAAACTTCGTGTAATCGCGAAAGAAGGGGGTAAGGCTGGGATCCACCTTCGCCAAGGCATCGTAATAATCATTCACGACGGCCTGCGTCAGCTCTTGTTGAAGGTTTCTGGCGGCCACATCCCGGCTTTGTTGCTCGGGAACATCATCACCTGCAAGGAGAAGGGTCTGTTCGTCGTCGATGTTGTTGTCCTCTTGGGCGTCGTCGAACGCCGGATTATCAAAGTCAAAGTCTGCCATAATCCTCGTATTGAACATTGCAAGGTATACCTTCAATACACACAATGGATGCATACGGACGCAGGCTAAACCCTTTCAGAACACTCCGTAAGCCTCGTGGGGTACAAGGTGTACGGCAGTCCTTGGTCGTCACCAACAACCCGAGTACGATCGACCAGAATCAACAACTCTTGATTCTCCGCTTCCCCAACCTCGGCGCAAATGACGTCATTGTGCCCGGTACCGTGCGCTTGGCCTTCTCAATCACGATCAATTCATCTGACCCGAACGCCACAGTGGTCGGGAATCTCGGACGCGCATTAGTCAAGAAAACCACGATCAGAATCAGCGGGAATGAGGTAATGTCCATCGACGACTTTGATGTGTTTCATTGCTACGGCGACTTATGGCTGACCAAAACGAACGGCGGAATGCGGCCTACCAAGGCATCGGCAGTGAAAACATGCTTAAACTTCGAGTCGAAGCGGAGGACGCAAGTGACGACGATGCTGGAGAAAAGGCCATCGCTCGGGCATTTGGCAGCGGGTTCCACATCCCGCTAGACTTTGAGCTTCTAGATAGCCACATGCCATTCTACCAGAGTGCCTTGGCCGACCGACTGGAGTACGAACTGACGTTCAACGATTACGGCCGTGTCATCCAGGCAACAGACGATGCCGACGCGACTTACACCATCGACAACATCAGCCTGGAGTGCGATATGGTCACCGAAGAGGAGCTCGGTAGACAGATCCGCACCCAGTTTGCCGGGGGTGTCTCCATTCTGTATGATCACGTTCTCCGCCACCGAAAGTTTATGAAGGACAAGTCTGATACTCTCTGGAACATAAAGGTGAACACGCCCGCGAGAGCAATGAAGGGCATCCTCATGCTGTTCGAGACTAAAGGAACCCCGTGGAAGAGGAGGTCGGAATCCTTCTACAACCCGAACATCACCAAAGTAGAAGTCACAATAGAAGGGGTCCCCAATCAGCTGTACAGCCAGGGCATGCGACCGTACCAGCAGTGGGGCGAGGTCCAGAAGTTCTTCGCCAGCTCACCCCTACGAAAGCGGGACCCTGAGGTGGCCAGGGTCGTTAAAGACTTAGGCCTGGCAGACGTCTCCCTGGAAGAGTTCTTGACGCACAAGCACGCTTCGGCCAAGCGACGATGGCGAGAAGCATGGCAGTGGGAGGCGCGTTCTGAACGCCAGCGAGGAAACTACGATACAGGTGACAAAAGAGAGAGAGGAGCCCGGCGTGTTGAACGTATATCTCTATGTGATCATGGACGCAAAGCTGCACATCGAGAATGGTAGATTCGTTAGCGCGCTTTATTGATGACGCCCACTGCGCGATTATCTGTGGGCAGACGAACTGCGGCAAAACAGTCTTCGTGCTGGACCTGCTTAAGGGGCCTTTGTGCGGTTTCTTTCATCACATTGTGATCCTGTGCCCCACTCTTAAGCATAACGAGGCCTACCGGCGGCGATGGATACTGTCTGACTCTGAGGTCTATTGTTTTGATCCCGGCGAGCGGCTCAACGACTGCCTGAGAGCTTTCTACAGATTGTTCGAGGGGGAGCCCACCGTATACATCATCGATAATTGTAGCGCGTTAGAGGCGATAAAGAAGAAACCAAAATGCTGTCATTCATGGCCTTCTCGGGCCGTCATGCAAAGCAAAGCGTCTGGGTCCTCACTCAGAAATACAATGCCGTCCTCAAAGACTTTCGCGAGCAGACAAGGTGGGTGGCTTTATTCCACTGCAAAGATCGGCACTCGTCCAACGAATGCCTGGAGGAGAACCACATCATCCAGGCCCAGAGCGAAAAGGCAGAGGTTCGACAGAAGCTCAAGAACAATCCGCATTCTAAGCTCCTGCTAATGACTGATACGCCCACCACATCTAAGAGTATTTATTAGACGTAGGCGCCCCTACGTATGAAGCATGGATACCGCCCAGCTTATAGACAAGATTCTGCGCGCAGAGGAGGAGCCCGGCCGAAGCCAACAGCCCGACCCCAGCCAACAAGATGATGTACGGCAGCTCAGGGATAGGCTGGCGGCACTTGCGGTGGGTGGTCAGGTCAAGCGATATCTGGGAATAGACGTAACAGCCGCTGAGATCGACGCCATGAGCGACGAAGACGTTGAAAGGCTGCACTCCAGGTACGAGGCTAAGCTCGGTGCGCGGATGGTTGACGGTCTCGGAGGTATATTCTTGAGATCATATGTAAGGGCAGCCAGCTGGCTCCTACCAATCCCACCCGAGAATCGACCAATGCTCATGGCACACCTTGCCACCGACCCATTTGTTGAACAGGGGCTTAGCAGTGCTAGCTGCTGGCTATACTACTGCTATGGTAAGTACTTGCCACTGTTAACCATGGCACTAACGACTACTGAGCAGTGCTCATTTAAACACCACTGCTCTCCTAGAAATGATGATCCAGAGGAACATAAGTACAACGAATCCGGAAGGCCCGAAGGAAGCGTAGGGGATGACAGCGGATTCTACGAATGACGGCCCTGCGAAGGATCCCAAAAGGGTCGCTGCGGGTCGAGCGGGTGCTGCAGCGAGAAAAGCCAAGGCTGAAAGCTCAAGGACGAGCTTCGTGAGGCAAAAGCTGCTTTGTTTGGCGCAAATGATTCCACCAAGAAACAGCCGAAGGAACCGGATTCAACGAATGCACACCAAATCTCCCGCTGTAGGGCGCCCCTATCGTTATTAGGCGTTGGCAGCCTTGCAGTGCTTGTGTTGCTGCGCGCGTGGTGCAGCCGCTATACAGCACGAGGTGCAGATATTAAGCCGTATGCACGAGGTGCAGATATTACGCCGCATGCAGATATCACGCCGCAAGAAAAGAATCTCCATTTAAATACACGTCGCGACCCTTTCTATATAGATCAGCATGTCTACTCCACCCGGTAACGGAAAAGTGCTAGTCAACGGGGCCTACCACGCCGCTGTGGTCTCTCTCCTGGCTACTGGGTACGCTCGTCTCGGCCAGATGTTCCTGAAAGGAGCCCTCCCGAAGCAGGACTTAACACCCCGTGACGTCGGCATGGTCATTGCAGATGTAGGTCTGGCCATGTTTTCGAAGGACCTGCTAATTAAACAAGGGCTCCTTCCTCCCAATATAATGAAGTAGTAATGGACTCCATCGCAATGGTGATGGGCGGCGCCCTCGTAAACGCTTTGGCCTTCAGCGGGAGCGACTATATGTTTTCGATGCTGAGGAGTTCCGGTGTCGACGAAGAGCGGAGGCGCCATGACCGCGCTGTAGAGCAGCTCCAAGCCGCGCAGGAAAAATGGGACCGAAAGCGCACTGAGCGCTTGGACTGGATCAACGATGAACTCCGCCGCCAGGGCCACGCTGTCCAAACGTTCCGGGATGTCGACGCTGCAATCCGCGAGTATTCTAGGGTCACGGGCAAAACTCTTACACGCGATGCACGCGAGGCGCTGCTGGGCTCAGAGCCACAGCTCTCCGATTTCTGTGTGCCTAGTGAAGATCAAAAACACCGCGAGATGACCTTCGTCATCCTGGGGATGTGTGTGGTTGGGGGTGTGAGTTACGGAATCGCAAAACTCACCAAGTAATCCGAACTGACTGTGCCAGACTCGCCATTGAGCTCCTCGCCGTATGGCAGGCACTATCTTAGTAGTGAGCTGGTTCTGCGCCGCGACGATCTTTTTCGTCGCAAATCTGTTAGAGGGCTGCTAGAATACCTTGATGACGTCGCTAGTAAGGTGTCTGCTCGCCTGGCAGATATCTACTACAGCCCTTGTGGGTACAGGAAGGGCCGCGCGGCCATCCAGGAACTTGCCACTGCAGCTAAAGTCTCCGAAGATGTGGTCCGGGCCTGGCTGAAAAAGCAGGCTATCTGGCAGATATACCTGCCTTGTCCCCGAAAAATACCGAGGCCTATGTTCGATGTTTCCACGCCGAATGACATCCACCAAGCTGATCTTCTTTTTCTACCGCATGATCGGCGAGGCCGGAAGCTGTATAAGTACGCGTTGACAGTTGTTTATGTCGCTTTTCGCTACAAGGAGGCGGAACCTCTGGCTACTAAAGATTCCAAAGAAGTCGCTGATGCTCTCTCCCGCATTTACAAGCGGGGACCCCTTCGATGGCCGAAGCTTCTCCAAGTTGACCCCAGGCGCGAGTTTATGGGTGCGGTGAGCCAACTGCTGGCCAAACACGATGTCACAGTCCGCCGAGGCCGCGTGGATATCCACCGAGACCAAGGCATAGTGGAGCGTTTCAACGGTACTCTGGCTGAGCGGGTCTTTGGACATCTGTACGCCCAGGAGATGCGCCTCCCTCCCGAACACCGTCCTACTGAATGGGTGGCTCGGCTGCCCTCTGTTGTGGCCGCTCTGAATAACGAGACAACGAGACTGATCGGTAAAAAGCCGAAAGACGCCATCAAGGCAAAGGGGGTGCCCCATAAGCCTTCCTCTATGGTTCCAGGTCGTCCCGTAGGTCTTAATGAGCGGAAGATCCCCGATGGTGTTGGCGTTCGTTATCTCTATCAGCCTGGAGAGCTGGAGGGCAGCCGCCGTCGCGCGACTGATCCTGTGTGGTCTCTAGAGATATATCGGCTTGGGCGCTCTGTCACAAAGCCTAATGAACCCGTGCTGTACTATCTAGACGATACGTCGGATGGCCCGCGACGGGGATTCGTTGGTGAGGAGTTGCTTATAGTGCCTCCCGATACTTAGCTTCCCCCGGATGGGGTTCTACGGCGCTAGTAGTTCCTGGATGTCCATTCCAGCCCATCATCCTGCGGATGCCGCATCTCTATGGCCGTAAGCCAAGGTGTGGACACCATCTTCGGCGATCCAGCGCTTACTATCGAAGGGGGACAGTGAGACCTTATTCAGGTGCTGCCCATAGATATGGTGGCGCTCTGATCGCAGCACGTCCATACCGTGTCGGAAGATCTTCTTCTCGAAGAGGGCCTCTTTGTACTGCTTATGGCGGATGCACTTTTCCACAACTCCCTTTTTCACGTCCTTGGCCTTCTTAATGTTGGCTCCACCTGCCTCCAGAATGGAGTACATCTTGGGGCGCAGACCAATGTATTCGGCGATCTGCCGCCCCGCGCATTTGTCCTTCATTTTCCCCAAGACCTTCATATTTGCTACGCTGTGCAGGGAGTGGTTTTCTGGGTAATCTGAGGTGTCGTACAGGTTTGCATTCTCAGCCATATCCCTATAAACATCCTCAGTCTGAATCTCGAGTAGCAGACTATCCGTGTCGGTGTAGAGGAGCTGGCAGCGCTCTTTGTACTGGACCTTCATGTGGTTGTAGTAGAAGTCGTACATCAGGTGCTTGGAGAGATCTAGAATGCTCATGCCCACGTAGATAGGTCGGTTTAGGGCTAGGCTAGTCTTGTGCATCTGAATCGCTGCGCGGTCATAATCAAATATGTTTGCCCGTGCGAAGCTCGGGCTGGCTGTCAAGTGTCGGAGCTTGTCGTCTTCTCCAGAGCGTACCAGCTTGACGTCCACACGCTTCCGGAGGTTCTCCATGGTTTTTCCGAAGACCGAGTTAGCTTGTACAGGTCCTTCTCGAATTTACTCGCGGCCGTTTTTCGGAGCTCGGTGTTCATCCTGATATAGGGTTCCATCCAAGGGCTCTGGGCGAATCTCAGGGCCCGGTGAACCTTTGTCCGGCGCATTGCCAGAGATAGATACAGCTGTAGGTTCCGGTAATGCAGGACGTACCGTTCCTTGTTGCGGAGGTTGGGGACCAGCTTTTCGACCTCGGTAGGCGCTTTCTTGCCGAGAAGGCTGTGCTGATAGTCAGACATCCACTCCTTCTGGACTACCAGACGCTCCGGGGCTAATGGGTAGCCGTTATGTGCGTTATGTCGGTCGGCCGGATACTCTAGGTCGGCCTCGAGGATGTAACCGGAAGGACTGTCGTGGGGGTGGGTAGCAATCGTTTTCACCGAGACGCTGCGCGTCACCTACCCACTGGAAGCCGCCCGTTGGAAGAAACTGACTCATAGCCCAGCCATATAGATTATTGGCGTCTAGGTATTGGATGTAGCTGTTTGGACTTTCTGGGTTGTATCCCTCCACCTGCGGATTATTGGCTTTTGCGTATCGCTTACTTACCATGGAGATACCTCCTCGAAACCCCTTCTCAATGAAGAGATGTTGGTCGTAGTCAGTCAACAGCTCCAGCTCTACCCCGGTCTTCTTGAACAGCGCATCCCACGAGAGACCTGGGCTCGTAAAGTAGTGAGCAGGGTCCAATCCATACTGCCGTAAACAAGTCTTTCGGAAGGCCTCAAACACATCAGCCAATAGGAGCACGCCTGTGCGGCAGTAAAGGTCTGTGTAGTCCCCCAGATTGGTGCAGTCAAATGCCTTCCATACCTGTTGAGCGTGGATGTAGTCCTCATCGCTAATGCCTCCGACTTTGAGCTTACTGTAGAAAGCTTCTTTGGGTGGAAGGCTGGACTCGTCGAAGCGCTCCCAGGAGTCCATATACTCATAGGGGTAGACACCCTTGCGCATGAGAACCTTTCGTTTTTCTTCGGCGGGCTCATACCGGGCTGTGATGTGGAAAGCCTCAGGTTTGTTGGCCTCAACCAGATTGTCAAGGGAAGTCGGTAAGAATTGAACGCTGTCGATGAAACGGAGCTGCCCCAGCGAGAAGGAGATGTACTTTTCCGTGTTGTTGGGGATGCAGGAGATGCGGCCCTCCACCTTTTTATGGCTTGCATCAGGAGGTGCCCGTCGTAGCTCCGTAGGTTGTGGAAGGCTACTGGTATGGCTGTCTTGGGACCCAGCCGCAACTTTAGGTTGCATGCGTTATGGGCCGCGCCTCTGTACTTGCCGGTGATATGGCAGTGATGGCGCACAGAATCGGCGCCTAGAGGCTTCTCACACACGTGGCAGGTTGCGGCGTTGTTGTGGGCCTGCCAATCTTGGGGAGTCATTTTTATGGCTATAGGGTTGGCTAGAACATTTTTGATTTTCCGCTCCTTCTGTTGGAGAACTCTGAGGAAGTGTTCCGTCGCGTTAGGGCCTCTGTATTCCACGGGGCGTTTTGTGTGGCCGTCGCAACGCACCACAACATAGCAGTAACTGCAGGGCTCGTGGTGCTAAGCCTTTTGAGTGCAGCTCTCTGTAGGTGACGGCGGCGGGCCTTCAACCTTTCTGGTCAGAGCCTCGAAGTCGGCATATATGATGAACGGAGCCGGTAGCTGTTTGTGGTGGTTCTGAAAGGTGAACTTGTTGTCCCCCTCCTGGGGCATTTCCACCATCACCTCCGTCTGGCCAATCACTCGGCATTCCGGCTTATGCGCCTCGAGCAGGTCATCCCTTGTGTAGCCGTGTAGGCAGCGCTCGCAGAAGTGTTTGCGATTTGGCGCCTTACTTTCTTGGAACAGGAGACGGTTGAGATCTTTTATCCACGTATAATGGAATTTACCTGCCTTCCCAATTAGTAGCAGGTTTATTCGGGGCGTGTCGCCGGGCTGCTTGCTGAGACGATGCATGATCACACCCTTGTCCCACCCGAACACGTTGATGGCGAGGCCGTTCTTTTCCTCCACTTTAGGGATCTGAGAGATTGGCATGGGGATGTCGATCCCCCCAAAGTCAAGACCATCATTGGTGGGATATTTTGTTGGTCTCTGAGGGTCCCGGGCGGCTGGAAATAAGGCAGATCGGAGTGCCCATCGGAGGCAGTCGTCGTCTTTGTTCTTCACATTGATGACTGCTTTCTTGTTACTCACAGCTGCAGGTTGGGGGATGTAGGACCCGCCTCTCAGTGGCTGATACCTCGCAATGTCAAGCCAGAGTGTTTGTACGCTATTGACAACCCACCCTGACCCTCGCTGTGTCCATTTTTTCCAGCACCTCCTGGATGGTGGGGAAGGCCTTATCTAGAGCCCCGTCAATGTCACCAGCCTCTAAGAGGGCCTCCTGTTTGCTGTGGAGTACTGGGCTGTTATACTCTTCACTGCCATCGGCGTTGTCCTTTCGCAACTGAACCCTGAGGCCTAGTTGGAACTTAACCCCGTTGAGTGCCAGGATCTCTTCTTCTAGCTTCTGGCGAATAATGGCTCGAACTTCTTTTAAAAAGGCTATTGGGTCCGTCCAAACGCCTTCGGGTACGCCCATCTGCCAGGCCCGGAGGAGGTTCCTTATAGCCCAGCCGGTGTTAGTGAATTCTAATTTCTTTTCACCCAGTATTCCGCCTAGCAATTCATCCAACTCCTCGTTACTGAGGAGGTTCTTGACGTCTTGCTTCAACTCCTCGTTACTGGGCGGGTTCTTGACGTCTTGCTTCAACTCAGCCACAGCCGTTTTATGCCTGTCGAGGATCCCCTGCAATTTTTCCAAGACATTGTGGGACCGTTGGTACTTAGGTCACACACCTAGGAGCTTCTCAAACTCCCCCCGTAGTGCTCGCGCTTTTTGATTTTTTTTTTTTTTTTTTTTTTTTGATTGGTGTTTTACGCCGTACTCAAGAATATTTCACTTATACGACGGCGGCCAGCATTATGGTGGGTGGAAACCGGGCACAGCCCGGCGGAAACCCACGACCATCCGCAGGTTGCTGGCAGACCTTCCCACGTACGGCCGGAGAGGAAGCCAGCATGAGCTGGTCTTGAACTCACAGCGACCGCATTGGTGAGAGGCTTCTGGGTCACTACGCTGCGCTAGCGCGCTAACCGACTGAGCCACGGAGGCCCCTCGCGCTTTTTGATGGTGCCTCATTGTACGCGCCGATATCATCATTATACTAATAAAAGCATCTCTCTAATTTTAAATTTCGATAGCCGCCAGCCGTTTGAACTCATCCAAGAAAGTCTTGAGCCTCCGCTGTCTTTCACGCATCTGGACCCTATTATATCCACAGGCCATGCAAAGCTGAAATCGGTTTTTAACACCCCGACCACAGCTAATACATGGCAGGGTACCAAGACCCTTGCGCAGACGGTTTAGGTGAACCCCACAATACTCCCCAAGACAACTCTTACCACAGAGCTCCGTGGAGCCTATGGGTAGCCACCGGCAATTATTATAACCCTTTGGCATGTTGTTGTTGTATATACAATTGGTGTAGAAGCATATCTGAGCAATGGGTATGTCTAATAGAACCCCAGATGGAGGCTGGGGCCTCTATTTTGTTATTAGGAGGGCCCCAAGGGGGGGGGGGGGGCGTGCGCCAGAACCTATAGTGTGCATACTACTGGGTGAAATCGCTAGGGCTTCACTCACAGAGAGCATGAAAAATAAGCACACCCCATCCGGTTTGGTGCGATTTGTGTGCAGCTGTGCATAATTCGTCTACAGCGACTTAGAAGCTTGGTATTCACAAGATACATGTCCGTATGACCACCAAAATGTATTCTGTACAGCGTGGAATCGTTGTTGTTTTTGGAAACAGTCCAGTGATATTTTCACCTGTTTTTTTTTATTAAAATGTATTCGCCCGACTTTGTTGTAGGTACACCTAACCCAGGCGATCTTCCTGAATTCTCTTTGTCAGTGTATTTATGCCTTCTTTATATTGCAAAAAGGTTGCTCCTCCTAGAATGCGCTGTTTTAAACATATTTATTGTGTATGTCCGTCAAAACTAGAGGATTGTAGTATGTTATTCAAGCGTATAGATAGCCCAACCAGTAAGTGCAAATTTGCAGTGTGTGAGTAATCTATAACCTGAGATTTTCCTGTCGGGAAAGCTCATTTAAAAGCAGGGATTTTGTTACTGAGAACTGGTTAATCAGTCGTGCATCTTGACAGTCACCCATGGTGTGAGTTTGTGATTGCCCACCGTACCAGTGTTTAAGACTTCTGTTAAGAGCTTTTATTGCTCATTGTTTCTTGGTGCTGTGGTGTACTTTTATCCCAAATCCACTCGAGTTGACATTGCTGCGGAGGTCACTATTTGTCAAGACCATAGGCTTGGGACTTTGCCTAGCCAGTTTCCATGGGGAGATTATAGCTTGTAGAGCGGTTGGATACAACCATTTCTCAGAGTATGACTGAATTACCATGCCGAAGAACATTACGCTGACACCGGGGTCAACCTGTCCTCGTCTAAGCTCTTAGGGCTAAGCAGCAGCAAGTGCCAGCGAAGTTGCACGGCTCTGATTTCATTTGTCTGAAGAGTTAATTAAAAAACTCTTAACCTAACACTTAATGATGAGCCGTAAAGTAAATACGATCAATATGTGGCCCCAGTGGTTAAAGCCAAATTTATACGTGTAAGAATATCTACCAAGGAAAATCTGTGAATATCGATATGTTTATGTTGTATAAACTTACAATATTTTTACGAAGTTCTTTTTGAGCCGAACAGAGAGGTTGGCAGAGACAATTTAGGGTTCCTAGTCTTCAGAATTTACTATGATTTTGGTTTTTTAGTTTAGTTAAACATTATCGTACCAAGGACCAATTTTTAGAAACCATTCCGCTTTTTATCTTTTATCTAGTATCAGTGCATCTAAAATATTGTCATCCAGCCTGAAGAAGCTTTTAACAATTTTCAGGATGTTTGTGTGTTAGACATTTTTGTTAGATTCCACATTTAAAATATAAATGCAAGTCTGCCGTTTTCTAGATATTTTCTGATTTGCTACAATTTACATAAATAATTTGCTATAATTTTTGTAACTAAATTGTGTATTTAATTCTGATTATATAAACCTTCCCTCATTATGCGTCCAAGCGACTCTGGCGGGATACATATTGAAATTGTTAGAATTTTTTTGTTCGCAAATTTCATCCGCCTATATCTATCTCCAAAACTAAGCGTACAGAAATCAAACTCAGTACAAGTATTGAACACGTGGAAAAAACAATTGCCCCTTTGTAATTTTAACGGGTTACATGTATGTGATTTGAGGACTATTTTTGAGTAAGCAAGTAACGTTTAATAAATTGCGATTAACATCACTGCATTTGTTTTCTTTACCTAATTCTGCTTAAGCCATGGTGCTAAGGAGTGTGTAATCATGCCTTACGTGAACAGTTAGAATAAAATCCTGAATGAGGTAATCTGTCAAGAGACCGTATTTCACCTTTTTTGGGTGACCATTTGCCAGCTGTCAAACGCTGTCGTTGCCTTTCGAAAGTGTCAGCAACTGTCAATCACAGCTATACTCAGTTTAGCTTGTTGAGGTGCAGAGTCTAATGTACTGAGCCCAATTCCCTGCCGCACCTACCAGGTTCTTTATTTATTTGATTGCTCCATGTTTTACACCCTTACTAGTGGGTTTATACTGGGTCTCATACAACCTAGCAGTCTCACGTTGACGACCGTACGTGGAAAGGTCTTCCAGCAACTTGCGTATGGTCGTGGGATTCCCCCTGGCTCTGCCCGGTTCCCGCTCCATAACGCTGTCCGCCGTCGAGTAAGTGAATTATTCTGGAATAATAAGCCCCATCCACCACACAGATTTTAAGTTCCCATCTAGTTTCTGTTTTACACTGTTGTTGTAGTACTTTTTCTGAGAATCTGCCGACATATCTGCAACTAACGCCTACCTGTGGAACATTTCGTTAACATGAGCAGCATAAGATTAATGTGGATAGACTGTGGATATATGTATACGTATGTTGTATGTATACACTGAATCGTAATTTATACACACCAATATAAAGGCGGGTTACGATGTGACATAACCTAAGGCAACGAAGTTTTGGCCTGACGAAAATAAACGTTAACAGATAGAATTAGTCGTGCTGTCTTTTCCTTGAAATAACATGAAAGTCCAACATATCAAAGTCTTGAGTTCATTATGCTACGTATTACAATCGAGAGGATTCTTGTAGTTTCTGTGGCCTAATGTTTAAAGCGCCCGTCTCTAAGCTGGGAGACCACAGGATCAAACCCGAATCGTATCACATCAAAGAGATTAAAAAATGGCACTTGTTGCTGTCCCACTTGGCGCTCAGCACTGAGAGGTTAGAGCAAGCAAACATGACTGGTTGGCTGGGTGTAAATGAAATGTGATTGCGTGGGGTGTCATGTCTGGTATCCTCGGCAGAGTTCTACAGTGGCAACAGCACTTTAGCGTCATGGACTGGCTCTGCCACAAGAAGAGACAATATATCTATACACATCTAATGACTCCTCTTCGTCATATGTCTGAAAAATTGCTAAGTACGACGCTAAATCCCAAATACACATACCTACACACATACATGCATACTATGTTGGTAGTGACCATGAGTGGCTACACACATAGCTTAAAGTAGATAAATATAAAGAGGCAGACTATTGTGCAAAACACAGAGATATGTTTGTACAGTATTATGGCTCTACGGGCTGTTCCTGTGCAAGCCTTTACCACTGTCACGTTCATAGCCTACCAGTGTGTACATGTACTTGATCACTCGCTCGACCCAATCATCGCACGTAAGCAAGTTCGTATTTCCCCCATTAATGCTCGAGTTGTTCTTGAGAACGACGTAAAACATCAGTCAAATAAATAATTAAACATACAAATACATAAGCCGTGTACACTGTATTGGAACAACAAGGACACCAACTAAAAAAGCAAAGCCGTCAACACATTATGATCTCTTGTTATGGGTCAGTATCCTCACTACCAGCTTCATCTGTCGATGGCCTACGTGACGTTTGTCCTTAAAATGACAAATATCCTACTGCCTTGCATAAAACAGGAAAATGAAGGAGAATTTCTACTCTCAAGAAATAATCTGTGAGCTAGGATGTATTCTGTTAATGCAGCAAATATAGTTTCATGTAAGTATCGGTACACGCATTTTATCAATTAGACAGAATTTATATTATTTATTTTAGTGATTATGTCAAATAGGACACAGGATTACAAGAACTTGACATGTTGTGCGTCTTTTTTGTTGCTAAGAAAATGTATTTAGAATTTTAAAAAATACATCAGCTTATTTTCGACACATCAACTTCACTGCCTCGAATGACGCCATGGCCATTCAAATAAAGACGTAGCATGCTCGACGGAGAGCGAAACCAGTTACTGGAAATGTCAAGGTTTTCCACATAATTCGCAGGTTTGATGGCCTGCTGAACACTTTGGATAGCAAGGTGTTTCTCAGATCCAAATCTGTAGATTTACACAGGCAAAAATAATTCTTGTTGCCATTTCCAGAATGCGTTTGTTTGTTCAAGCAATGTTTTCGTTACGAGGAAGAGTTACTGGAAGAGTGTAGAGCCTACCTGTTGTGCCAAGGGAGTATAGTAGGATGACTCGCCTTTGTTCACTTTTTGCAGTTGTGAGAACTGCAACAAATTGAAAGTTCTCGAACGAGCGACGCCATTGTGACCATGTGAGTGTAGGTTCACCAAAGGTCGGACGAAACGGAGATGAAAGTGAAAGATCACAAGGTGCCATGTAGAAAATATGAAGCAAAAATGTTCATCTTTGGAAGTATTGTAAGGAGTTGTATCTCTAAATACAAAAATTTAAATCTTTTTTGCATTGTTGAACCCTCATTGTAAAAGGTTAACTTACTTATGTAAATTACACATTCACTGGAAACGAATGGATCCTTCATATATAACATTCTCATGATGGGTAAACAAAGGATTGACGTCACAACAATCGTTAGAGTCGTCTAAAAGGAGAAGCTTTTATGGTCTTCCCGGATAGCTCATTGAGATATGTTTTAATGTTTTAAGGCCTGATGTTCATAAGTTCAATTCCCGGTCTACATACGATTGGTGTTTTGATACATTGCAAAATTTCTGCTTTTCACGTTGTATATTTAAAACGGCGCCCTTGACTGATCAGCCTGTATGTATTTCCTTGCTACATGTACATATCTCGCTTTGTCAGACCCTGTGTAAAATGTGATTACTTTAATCTAAACTATTTAGAGTTATGGACACATGTGTCAAGGATACTTCATCCTAGTTTCTAAAATTGTGCAATGAGTATAATTCCTTGGTTGGCTAATATGACCAGAGGATTCAGGATCTCCGAGGATCTGTGCCATACCTGTACGGTATCTAATTCGGCTTACCCCGGGACAGTGGGTCGAATAAGAATTCATATTTATGACATGAACATAGTGTTTTGGATGGACAATTGTAATCAAAGATATCTATAAATAACATGGAAATAATTCACTGATTACAAGCTTAAAACATAACTTCGAGGATGTGCAAGTCTGAATTGGATTTCAATACAAAACAATACAGCATAGAGACAAAACCCGGAAGAGCGACGACAATGTGATAATTCACAAACAGTCACTAGTGAAATCCGACTTCTTGTCAGTTTACCTCAGTTAGGGTTTTACACCATGGTTCCAGCAGAATTGGTTTAAAAAAGACAAATGTCCAGCGGTGTTAATTGCAAATTATACGTCAGTGGTTAGGAAATAAGCCTACTCAAAATGCTGTGTTGACATCACATTTAATGAATAATCAAAAGAAAATACTGCCAAAAGATCAGGCTTCATGCGTGGTATGTCCACCAGCGGGATCCTAGAAAATCGACTGTCTTCCCTGTACCATATTGACAGTTGATGACTACTTCTGTGTTATACGTTACCAGCTTCAGTCATGTATTGTTTGTAAATATTCCTTTCGGGAACAGGTGTTTTACATTGTTGTAGAAATGTGTCCTGCGCTTATCAACTTGAAAGACCCCTTCATGGTCTCTGAGGGGTGTACAGATGTCGGATTTGACGCTTAGATTTAACCCTAAAGAAAAAGCTCTCTATGAACATTTCACCAAACCCGTCAATGTGTGTCTAATTTTTAGGGCTATGCTTTGCTTTCAGTCGAATATAATGAAAACCATAGAAACATTGGCGCTAACTAAGTGCCTGTTAAAGAAGTTTAAACCAATTGAAAGGCGTATTTCGAACAGAGAAAACAGTAAGTCTGCTATATAATTTCACGTCATCTGGATAGTCATTCCTATCAGAAAAACGTAATTTCACGAGTATTTGACAGTAGAAAATGTTATAGAATAGTTGGATCCCCATGATACATGACGGTCTGGAGATTAAAAAAAATCATTGTCCAGCATTTAAAAGCCGAGTTTATTTAAGATCCACTTAGAGCATTTAAGTAGACCTGATACAACGACAGCCAATTGTTTTAGTTACTTGAATGATATTCATTTGCCGCCGAACTAAAGTGGGTCTACATGGTCACGATGAACTCTGTAAAGCCCGAGTATTCACGAGGAGTTAGACTAATGGCCACCTTAGCAGTAGTCTCCAGGGAGAGTTGGTGTTTTTTGAAGTTTTTGCTGAAGAAAACAAAATAAAATACTTGCAACAATTGACTCCATGGTATGATGTGTTTACCATCTTGCCCAAAATTTGAACTGGCGGAAGTACATAACAAAAACAGGGACTACACTTTTTGATCTTGTTCAGGCTAAATATATGCCACTTTCCTGTTGTAAAGTTATACCACATGAGACTGTCATTATCATCTTGACAACAAAGGCTGTAGAGGCCTTGCCATCACGCCGAGGTGTGTTTGATTCTCGAGTTTCCGTTCTCAGTGTGTATATTTCTCCCAGTTTCCCACATGAAAACATGAAAGAAGCAATGAAAAAAGTGCCTGAGTTTGTCAAAACATAAGGCTGATAGTAGGGAGCTTGATTTCCAAAGTTACAAACCCACACCACGTGGTCAGGTTGAGCGGTCGTGACACGCTGGTATAGGTATGACTTAACTTATAAACCTGCTGGAAACAAAGGCCCAATGTGACAGATTAGATTTATTTTTATTTATTTGATTGGTGTTTTACGCCGTACTCAAGAATATTTCACTTATACGACGGCGGCCAGTATTATGGTGGGAGGAAACCGGGCAGAGCCCGGGGAAAGCCACGACCATCCGCGGGCTGCTGACAGACCTTCCCACATACGGCCGGGGAGGAAACCAGCATGGACAGATTATACAATTCTGAAATACGCAGGGCTGTATGCGTAACCATCCCAGAAAAATAGCAGCAAGAGTGACCTTGGGCATTGTAATATTTTTATAAAATCTTGGAGATGGATAAGTTTTCATCTTAGCAGCCACGGCGATGTGTCTATGGCGTATGTAGATTTACTATTGCCTTAGGATATAGGATTGCTAGAGTTCAAGACTGTCGTACACACATGGTCTGTACATAATTCATACAAAGTATGTAGCAAGAGACATGAATCTTCCCACGCTAATATATTTTGACTTAGTCAATTAGAATAATCAGTAGCAGAGGAAGAGGGGGCAATATACATGTATATAGCATATACAGGGCCCTTCCGTGTCTGATTCTATCTAAATACGGATTATTAACAATTTTGGAAGATCCCAGTTATCCCATTTGCCATATACGCGGTTTGAAAGGAAATGTTGATTACCCTTGTACAAATATACGTACAAATAAGACGTACAACTATCCGCTGTCTTTCAGTTCTAACGAAGGTAAACTTTTTCACCGTCTCGGCATTATTGGAATTATTACTTGCCAGTAAGTTGTCAATATACGGTATATGAAAATGATCGAGGTTTAAAAAAAAGTACTTTAATAATTTTTGCATATAGTCGTACTCGTATCAGAACGTGTATAGATCTGCTAAAAGAGGTACGCAATTGTGGTAGTTTTTTCTTTCAGCCTAACTTTTGTTGTCTTTGTTTCCACAACACCTTGGCAACTATGGTAATTGAACACAGAATACAAGGAAGTAGTTAACGACCTATAGGGTTCACTCAGAAGATATACTTTAGGTCCTTTTTAGGACTTATCCACGGTTTCGTTTATCATGAGGAGTTTGTCCAACCACTGTAATCTTTAGCATCTACCTTTTCAGAGACATAACTGTTTCCAGCTAAGCCTTTACAGCTTTCTGGTCAGTAAGTAACCTGAATACCACTGTAACATATAAACGATATAAATGTGTTAGAAGTGAAAAAGGGTAAATAATACTTTTGTCACTTTTAGATTCTGAAAATCTTGACATCATGTCATTAAACAGGATATTTCATATCAGTTGTACCAGTTTATTCTTCCATCCATTCACAGATTCCGTGCAGTTGTTACAGTTAATGGAAATTCACAAAACAAAAATGTAGAATACTTTCATCATTTATTTCACAGAGAACATGTATTTATCAACAAGTTTCATTTTAAAGAACAATGTCTTGCACGTGAGAGATCGAGTTAATTTTGTCTAAACCATATCGACTTTCCATCTTTTGTGAAACACTTTAAAAGTGTATATACTTGGTACCACTTTGTTTCCTCAGGAAAATTCAAAAGCGTATTTTTTGCCACGCCATTTTTTCACAATCAACACGCATTTACTATGGTACATACAGGTGGACCACGACGGCGTCTGGAAACAGGCGGTTGTTTCTTTCTGAAGGAACCAAGAGCAGACTTCTTGATTCCATAAGACAATTTAAAATAAAGATTTGTAAAGACGCATTTCTCACTTTTGAATTTCAGTCAAAATTTAAAACATTGTCACAATGCTTAGCTTTTGGTTTTAAATATTGAAATTTTGACACCTTCGTTTCGACATAACATTGATGGGATGGTCAAAATTTTACTTTACAAAGCTTGAAAATAAGCTCTAAAAGCATATATTTGAAAGTTTTATTTAAATAACTACTGGCTTTGTGAAATCGGTCCCACGATGATTAAGCAAAGGGTTATCCGTAAAAGACAAATAGTTTGTTGTACAGTCTTGTATCACCAGAAGACTGAGACAATTTGTGTATTCATTTCACTGATCATTAACACTAATTTCTCGGCAGAATAAAGAAGAAAATTTTCAGAATTTTGTTGTGACATAGAACAACATACAATGTGAAGATTTATCTAGAATTCAGGAAAATTTTACTAAATAAATGTCTAACTTTTGAATAACTGTATAAACTTTACTATATTTTGCATAAAGCCTGAGAGCCCAGTGCTCATATGACAGTCTGATAATCCCTGGCTGATGTAAAAGTCTGATAGTACAGGGCTGATATGACAGTTTGATAATCTCGGGCTAACATGATAGTCTGATAATTCAGTACTGATATGACAGTGTGGTAGTTCGGGGCTGATGTGAGAGTCTAATAATCCAGGGCAGATATGACAGTGAGATACTTCACGGGTGACATGACATTACCATAGTTCAGGGCTGATATAACAGTGAGACAGTTCAGGGTAGATATGACAGTCTGATAATCCAGGGCTGATATGACACTCCGATAATTCAGGGCGGATAGCATTCTGATAATCCTGAACTGATATCACAGTCTGATAATCCAGGGCTGATATGACACTCCGATAATTCAGGGCGGATAACATTCTGATAATCCTGAACTGATATAACAGTCTGATAATGCAGGGATGATGTGCCTGATAGTCCAGATCTGATGTGAAAGTCTGACAGTCCCGTGCTGATATGACAGTCTAATAATCCAGGGCTGATGTGACAGTCTGATAGTTCAGGGCTGATGTGACAGTCTAATAATCCAGGGCTGATGTGACAGTCTGATAGTTCAGGGCTGATATGACAGTGTGATAGTTCAGGGCTGATGTGACAGTCTGATAGTTCAAGGCTGATGTGACAGTCTGCTAGTTCAGGGCTAATGTGACAGTCTAATAGTTCAGGGCTGACATGACAGTGTAATAGTTCAGGGCTGGTGTGACAGTCTGATAGTTCAGGGCTGATGTGACCGTCTGCTAGTTCTGGGCGGATGTGACAGTCTGATAGTTCAGGGCTAATGTAAAAGTTTGATAGTTCAGGGCTAATGTGACAGTGAGATACTCCAGGGCTGATGAGACAGTCTGATAGTTCAGGGCTAATGTGACAGTCTGATAGTTCAGGGCTGATGTGACAGTGAGATATTCCAGGGCTGATGTGACAGTCTGATAGTTCAGGGCTGATGTGACAGTCTGATAGTTGAGGGCTGATGTAACAGCCTGATAGTTCAGGGCGGATGTGACAGTCTGATAATTCAAGGCTGATGTGACAGTCTGATAGTTCAGGGCTAATGTGACAGTGAGATAGTCCAGGGCTGATGAGACAGCCTGATAGTTCAGGGCTGATCTGACAGTCTGATAGTTCAGTGCTGATATGACAGTGTGATAGTTCAGGGCTGATGTGACAGTATGATAGTTCAGGGCTAATGTGACAGTTAAATAGTCCAGGGCTGATAAGACAGTCTGATAGTTCAGGGCTGATGTGACAGTGAGATAGTCTACGGCTGATGAGTCAGTGAGATAGTCCAGGGCTAATGTGACAGTGAGATAGTCCAGGGCTAATGTGACAGTGAGATAGTCCAGCGCTGATGTCACAATCTGATAGTTTAGGGCTAATGTGACAGTGAGATAGTCCAGGGCTGATGAGACAGCCTGATAGTTTAGGGCTAATGTGACAGTCTGATAGTTCAGGGCTGATATGACAGTGTGATAGTTCGGGGCTGATGTGACAGTCTGATAGTTCAGGGCTATTGTGACAGTGAGATAATCCAGGGCTGATATGGCTGCGTCATAGTACAGGGCTGATATGACAGTCTGATAATTCAGGGCTGATGTGACAGTATGATAGTTCAGGGCTAATGTCACAGTGAGATAGTCCAGGGCTGATGAGACAGTGAGATAGTCCAGGGCTGATGAGACAGTCTGATAGTTCAGGGCCAATGTGACAGTGAGATAGTCTACGGCTGATGAGTCAGTGAGATAGTTCAGGGCTAATGTGACAGTGAGATAGTCCAGGGCTGATGTGACAGTCTGAAAGTTCAAGGCTAATGTGACAGTGAGAAAGTACAAGGCAGATATGACAGTGAGATACTTCACGGGTGACATGACATTACCATAGTTCAGGGCTGATATACCAGTGAGACAGTTTAGGGCTGATATGATAGTCTGATAATCCAGGGCTGATATGACACTCCGATAATTCAGGGCGGATAACATTCTGATAATCCTGAGCTGATATCACAGTCTGATAATCCAGGGCTGATATGCCTGATAATCCAGGTCTGATGTGAAAGTCTAACAGTCCCGTGCTGATATGAGAGTCTAAAAATTCAGAGTTAATGTAAAAGTCTGATAATCCAGGGCTGATGTGACAGTCTGATAGTTCAGGGCTGATGTGACAGTCTGATAGTTCAGGGCTGATATGACAGCCTGACAGTTCAGGGCTGATGTGACAGTCTGATAGTTCACGGCTGATATGACAGCCTGACAGTTCAGGGCTGATGTGACAGTCTGATAGTTCACGGCTGATGTGACAGTGTGATAGTTCAGGGCTGATATGACAGTGTGATAGTTCAGGGCTGATATGACAGTCTGATAGTTCAGGGCTGATGTGACAGTGTGATAGTTCAGGGCTGATGTGACAGTGATATAGTCCAGGGATGATGAGACAGTCTGATAATCCAGGGCTGATGTGACAGTCTGATAGTTCAGAGCTGATGTGACAGTCTGATGGTTCAGGGCTGATGTGACAGTCTGATAGTTCAGGGCAGATGTGACAGTCTGATAGTTCAGGGCAGATGTGACAGACTGATAGTTCAGGGCTGATGTGACAGTCTGATGGTTCAGGGCTAATGTGACAGTCTGATAGTTCAGGGCTGATGTGACAGTCTGATAGTTGAGTGCTGATGTGACAGTGTGATAGTTGAGGACTGATGTGACAGTCTGATAGTTCAGGGCTGATGTGACAGACTGATAGTTCAGGGCTGATGTGACAGTCTGATAGTTCAGGGCTGATATGATAGTCTGATAATCCAGGGCTGATGTGACAGTCTGATAGTTCAGGGCTGATGTGACAGTGAGATAGTCTAGGGCTGATGTGACAGTGAGATAGTCCAGGGCTAATGTGACAGTGAGATAGTCCAGCGCTGATGAGACAGTGAGATAGTTCAGGGCTAATGTGACAGTGAGATAGTCCAGGGCTGAAGAGACAGCCATGTGAAAATCAACGAATGCCTGATGAGACAGTGAGATAGTCCAGGGCTGATGAGACAGTGAGATAGTCCAGGGCTGATGTGACAGTCTGATAATCCAGGGCTGATGTGACAGTCTGATAGTTCAGGGCTGATGTGACAGTCTGATAGTTCAGGGCTAATGTCACAGTGAGATGGTTCAGGGCTGATGAGACAGCGAGATAGTCCAGGGCTGATGAGACAGCGAGATAGTTCAGGGCTAATGTGACAGTCTGAAAGTTCAGGGCTAATGTGACAGTGAGATAGTCCAGGTGCTGTTGAGACAGTGAGATAGTCCAGGGCTGATGAGACAGTGAGATAGTTCAGGGCTGATGAGACAGTGAGATAGTTCAGTGCTGATGAGAAAGCGAGATAGTCCAGGGTAGATATGACAGTGAGATACTTAACGGGTGACATGACATTACCATTGTTCAGGGCTAATATAACAGTGAGACAGTTCAGGGCTGATATGACAGTCTGATAGTTCAGGGCTGATGTGACAGTCTGATAGTTCAGGGCTGATGTGACAGTCTGATAGTTCAGGGATAATGTGACAGTGATATAGTCCAGGGCTGATAAGACAGTCTAATAGTTCAGGGCTGATATGACAGTGTGATAGTTGAGGGTTGATGTGACAGTCTGATAGTTGAGGGCTGATGTGACAGTCTGATAGTTCAGGGCTAATGTGACAGTGAGATAGTCCAGGGCTGATGAGACAGTCTGATAGTTCAGGGCTGATGTGACAGTCTGATAGTTCAGGGATAATGTGACAGTGAGATAGTCTAGGGCTGATGAGACAGTGAGATAGTCCAGGGCTGATGAGACAGTGAGATAGTCCAGGGCTAATGTGACAGTGAGATAGTCCAGGGCTGATGAGACAGTGAGATAATCCAGGGCTGATGAGACAGTGAGATAGTCCAGGGCTAATGTGACAGTGAGATAGTCCAGGGCTGATGAGACAGTGAGATAATCCAGGGCTGATGAGAAAGTGAGATAGTCCAGGGCAGATATGACAGTGAGATACTTCACGGGTGACATGACATTACCATAGTTCAGGGCTAATATAACAGTGAGACAGTTCAGGCTGATATGACAGTCTGATAATCCAGGGCTGATATGACAGTCCGATAATTCAGGGCGGATAACATTCTGATAATCCTGAACTGATATAACAGTCTGATAATGCAGGGCTGATATATCTGATAATCCAGGCCTGATGTAAAAGTCTAACAGTCCCGTGCTGATATGAGAGTCTAATAATTCAGAGCTGATGTAAAAGTCTGATAATCCAGGGCTGATGTTACAGTTTGATAGTTCAGGGCTAATGTGACAGTCTGATAGTTCAGAGCTGATGTGACAGTCTGATAGTTCAGGGCTGATGTGACAGTTTGATAGTCCAGGGCTGATGAGACAGTCTGATAGTTCAGGGCTGATGTGACAGTCTGATAGTTCAGGGCTAATGTGACAGTGATATAGTCCAGGGCTGATGTGACAGTCTGATAGTTCAGGGCCAATGTGACAGTGAGATAGTCTAGGGCTGATGTGACAGTGAGATAGTCCAGGGCTGATGTGACAGTGAGATAGTCCAGCGCTGATGAGACAGTGAGATGGTTCAGGGCTAATGTGACAGTGAGATAGTCCAGGGCTGAAGAGACAGTCTAATAGTTCAGGGCTAATGTGACAGTGAGATAGTCCAGGGCTGATGAGACAGTGAGATAGTCCAGGGCTGATGAGACAGTGAGATAATCCAGGGCTGATGTGACAGTCTGATAATCCAGGGCTGATGTGACAGTATGATAGTTCAGGGCTGATGTGACAGTCTGATAGTTCAGGGCTAATGTCACAGTGAGATGGTTCAGGGCTGATGAGACAGCGAGATAGTCCAGGGCTGATGAGACAGCGAGATAGTTCAGGGCTAATGTGACAGTCTGATAGTTCAGGGCTAATGTGACAGTGAGATAGTCCAGGTGCTGATGAGACAGTGAGATAGTCCAGGGCTGATGAGACAGTGAGATAGTTCAGGGCTGATGAGACAGTGAGATAGTTCAGCGCTGATGAAAAAGCGAGATAGTCCAGGGTAGATATGACAGTGAGATACTTCACGGGTGACATGACATTACCATTGTTCAGGGCTGATATAACAGTGAGACACTTCGGGGCTGATGTGACAGTCTGATAGTTCAGGCGTAATATGACAGTGAGATAGTTCAAGGCTGATGAGACAGTGAGATAGTCCAGGGCTGATAAGACAGTGAGATAATTCAGGGCTAATGTGACAGTGAGATAGTCCAGGGCTGATTAGATAGTGAGATAGTTTAGGGCTAATGTGACAGTGAGATAGTCCAGGGCTGATGAGACAGTGAGATAGTCCAGTGCTGATGAGACAGTGAGATAATCCAGGGCTGATGAGAAAGTGAGATAGTCCAGGGCAGATATGACAGTGAGATACTTCACGGGTGACATGACATTACCATAGTTCAGGGCTGATATAACAGTGAGACAGTTTAGGGCTGATATGACAGTCTGATAATCCAGGGCTGATGTGACAGTCCGATAATTCAGGGCGGATAACATTCTGATATTCCTGAACTGATATCACAGTCTGATAATCCAGGGCTGATATGCCTGATAATCCAGGTCTAATGTGAAAGTCTAACAGTCCCGTGTTGATATGAGAGTCTAATAATTCAGAGTTGATGTAAAAGTCTGATAATCCAGGGCTGATGTGACAGTCTGATAGTTCAGGGCTGATGTGACAGTCTGATAGTTCAGGGCTGATATGACAGCCTGACAGTTCAGGGCTGATGTGACAGTCTGATAGTTCAGGGCTGATGTGACAGTCTGATAGTTCAGGGCTGATGTGACAGTTTGATAGTTCAGGGCTAATGTGGCAGTTTGATAGTTCAGGGCTGATGTGACAGTGGGATAATCCAGGGCTAAAGAGACAGTCTGATAGTTCAGGGCTGATGTGACAGTCCGATAATTTAGGGCAGATGTGACAGTCTGATAGTCCAGGGCTGATGAGACAGTGAGATAGTCCAGGGCTGATATGCCTGATAATCCAGGTCTAATGTGAAAGTCTAACAGTCCCGTGTTGATATGAGAGTCTAATAATTCAGAGTTAATGTAAAAGTCTGATAATCCAGGGCTGATGTGACAGTCTGATAGTTCACGGCTGATGTGACAGTCTGATAGTTCAGGGCTGATGTGACAGTCCGATAATTCAGGGCAGGTGTGACAGTCTGATAGTTCAGGGCTGATGAGACAGTCCGATAATTCAGGGCAGATGTGACAGTCTGATAGTTCAGGGCTGATGTGACAGTCTGATAGTTCAGGGCTGATGTGACAGTATGATAGTTCAGGGCTGATGTGACAGTGTGATAGTTCAGGGCTGATATGACAGTCTGATAGTTCAGGGCTGATGTGACATTTTGATAGTTCAGGGCTAATGTGATAGTGAGATAGTCCACGGCTGATGAGACAGCCTGACAGTTCAGGACTGATCTGACAGTGTGATAGTTCAAGGCTGATATGACAGTGTGATAATTTAGGGCTGATGTGACAGCCTGATAGTTCAGGGTTAATGTGACAATGAGATAGTCCAGGGCTGATATGACAGCGTCAAAGTACAGGGCTGATATGACAGTGTGATAGTTCAGGGCTGATGTGACAGTCTGATAGTTCAGGGCTAATGTGACAGTGAGATAGTCCAGGGCTGATGAGACATTGAGATAGTCCAGGGCTGATTTGACAGTCTGATAATCCAGGGCTGATATGACAGCGTGATAGTTTAGGGCTGACATGACAGTCTGATAGTTCAGGGCTAATTTGACAGTGAGATAATCCAGGGATGATGAGACAGTGAGATAGTCCAGGGCTGATGAGACAGTGAGATAGTTCAGGGCTGATGTGACAGTCTGATAATTCAGGGCTGATGTGACAGTCTGATAGTTCAGGGCTAATGTGACCGTGGGATAGTCCAGGGCTGATGAGACAGTGAGATAGTTCAGGGCTGATGTGACAGTCTGATAGTTCAGGGCTAATGTGACAGTGAGATAGCCCAGGTGCTGATGAGACAGTGAGATAGTCCAGGGCTGATGTGACAGTGAGATAGTTTAGGGCTGATGAGACAGTGAGATAGTCCAGGGCTGATGAGACAGTGAGATAGTTCAGGGCTGATGTGACAGTGAGATAGTTCAGGGCTCATGAGACAGTGAGATAGTCCAGGGCCTATGTGACAGTGAGATAGTCCAGGGCTGATGAGACAGTGAGATAGTTCAGGCTGATGTGAGAGTGAGATAGTCCAGGGCTGATGAGATAGTGAGATAGTCCAGGGCTGATGAGACAGTGAGATAGTTTAGGGCTGATATGACAGTGAGATAGTTCAGGGCTGATGAGACAGTGAGATAGTCCAGGGCTAATGTAACAGTGAGATAGTCCAGGGCTAATGTGACAGTGAGATAGTCCAGGGCTGATGAGACAGTGATGTAGTCCAGTGCTGATAAGACAGTGATATAGTCCAGGACTGATGAGACAGTGAGATTGTTCAGGGCTGATGTGACAGTGAGATAGTCCAGGGCTGATGAGACAGTGAGATAGTCCAGGGCTAATGAGACAGTGAGATAGTCCAGGGCTGATGTGACAGTCTGATAGTTCAGGGGTAATGTGACAGTGAGATAGTCCAGGGCTGATGAGATAGTGAGATAGTCCAGGGCTGATGAGACAGTGAGATAGTCCAGGGCTGATTAGACAGTGAGATAGTTCAGGGCTGATGTGACAGTCTGATAGTCCAGGGCTGATGAGACAGTCTGATAGTCCACGGCTGAAGAGACAGTGGGATAGTTCAGGGCTGATGTGACAGTGAGATAGTTCAGGGCTGATGTGACAGTCTGATAGTCCAGGGCTAATGTGACAGTGAGATAGTCCAGGGCTGATGTGACAGTGAGTCCAGGGCTGATGTGACAGTCTGATAGTCCAGGGCTGATGAGACAGTCTGATAGTCCAGGGCTGATGAGACAGTGGGATAGTTCAGGGCTGATGTGACAGTGAGATAGTTCAGGGCTGATGTGACAGTCTGATAGTCCAGGGCTAATGTGACAGTGAGATAATCGAGGGCTGATGTGACAGTGAGATAGTTCAGGGCTGAGACAGTGAAATAGTTCAGGGCTGATGTGAGAGTGAGATAGTCCAGGGCTGATGAGACAGTGAAATAGTTCAGGGCTGATGAGACAGTGAGATAGTTCAGGGCTGATGTGACAGTGAGATAGTTCAGGGCTCATGAGACAGTGAGATAGTCCAGGGCCTATGTGACAGCCTGATAGTCCAGGGCTGATGTGACAGTGAGATAGTCCAGGGCTGATGAGACAGTGAGATAGTAGAGGCTGATGTGAGAGTGAGATAGTTTAGCGCTGATATGACAGTGAGATAGTTCAGGGCTGATGTGACAGTGAGATAGTCCAGGGCTGATGAGACAGTGAGATAGTTCAGGGCTAATGAAACAGTGAGATAGTCCAGGGCTGATGAGACTGATGGTCCAACGAGATAAGATACATGTAATACACACCCATAGTGAAAAAGACGACAATGAAAAAGATGGAGTTCGTCATCATGAGATGTATTTACTTGAATATCTTTAGAGGGTTTAAAACATTTGGCTTTAAAATGGGGATTTAAACCTTCACACGGACTGGAAAGTTTACATTTGCCTATTCTTCTGCAGCTATTCCGACTGAAACTACAGTACTGTTTTCTTCGTAAGCTCACACTGATGTCAGTATGGCCTTTAAAGGTCACCTTCACAACCGTTAATGCGCAGCAAATAAATTTAATTGTATTCAAGAAAAATTTTATAAAAGTGAAGCCAATGTGCAATTTTCTGCGGTATGTATGATGATACTTGCTTCATTTTATACTAATTTTTTCTTTAACATAACCAGCAATAATACTGTTGTAGTTTATACTTCATTTCGTTACTAGGTACTAAGTAGTTGTCCTGAGCTCAGACGAGTAGCCAATGATCATACAGCTCCCACGGAATCAGCTATTCCTTATTTCAGGGTGGGAGTTTGGCGTACGCCTGACACATTTCTGGGGTTATTTTCTGCCTTTGCCCTACAGTTGACAACAGTCACCGAAGTAAATTGAAGAGTCAAATGCTAAGATAATCCGTTAACAGCCTGGAACATTTGTAATTGTTATTGTTAGATGTCTGCATTTACCGCGCACCCAGCACCCCTGCCCTACCCTGCTCATGTGGAAAAGTCCACACAGAACATAGAATATAAGTTCATGTTTACTATCAGGTAGGTCAATGTAATAGTCAATACGGCGTCAGGTTTATCCAGAAATAGCTATAACCAGGCTCAAGTGGAAAATTCTCCTTATTCTGTGTGTTTCTTCGACTTGTGTCTTGTACTTTTTAGTGAAAATTGACAGAAAAGAAAGTACGGATCGCAGTACGGAGAAGTATGTTTCAAAGAAGTCGACATGCCTGCAGCGGTATTGGGGTGTTATCCACCCACCCCCACTTCTTGGTGGCAAGAAGAAATTTATTTTACAGTGGACAAATTACTTTTAATCTGCAGTCTGGTTGAAAGATGATATTTTCAAACATTGTCCCGTCTCAAGCTGTGGATTTACCAAAAACAGAAAACAACTGAAGAGAAGTGACGTTGTGGTATTTCACCCTAGAAATATGCACGACGACCGTTTACCGTTCCGAAAATGGCCACATCAAAGATGGCTGCTATTTAACTTGGAGCCACCTTATTTCACTGGCATACAACCACAAAGGTATAACAATCTTTTCAAATGGATAATGACTTACAGAGAGGATTCGGATTTTGTATGTTCTTACAACCGCGTCAAACGTCTCTCGGAATATTACACATTTTCTTGCGTTAACATTCCGCCCAAGACAAAACTAGCTGTGGCAAGGAGTTCTTACTGTTTTGCCACCAACAACCGTATTGAGTATATCCAGGAACTCCAAAGCCTCATACGCGTAGATTTCTTCGGAAAATGCGCAGGACGCATGTGCTCGGGGCACAAATGTAATGACGCGACTATGAACTTTGATTTCTTTTTGTTGATTTTGATTACATTGGTAAGTGGGGTAGACGGGGTTAAGGTATCTAATAAGGCACACCTTTGATTTCTTCATGTTACAAACCTTACAGCCAATACTACAATGTAAGAAAGGCCAAGCTAATTATTCATCTTTAACTTAGGCAAAATATTGTGGTGGAATGGCGACACAAGGTAGGATATAACTCTATTTGGGATTTGGTTGATTTTAAAGATACAACACTGAAGCCACATAAAAAAGTAATGTCTAAATAACCAGAAACACAAGCGTAAGGCACGAATGTGGTGGAATAGGGACAAAAGAGACGGTCAAACGTCATGCATTTATGATATTGCTTACATTATGACTGCCAAGCCGACAATATACTATAACTTACATACAATATAGCAATTATCCAAATGTTTAAAATGTTAGTAGAGACAGAATCACTTATTTGACATGCAGGCTACAAAGCTAAAACCACCATGAGCTTTAAGTGTTTAATCAACCTAATGACTAATTTAAGACCAGATTCTTAGGAAATACGGCCGTGCGTGGAAAGGTCTTCAGCAGCCTGCGTATGGTCGTGGGATTCCCCAATCTGGTTTCCTCCATCATAACACTGTCCGTCCTCGAGACGTGAAATATTCTTGAGTACTGCGTAAACCATCCATCAAATAAATAAATAAACATGAAAATACATAAATATTAGGAAATAAGGTGTTTCGCACCGAATGACCCTTAAATAAGGCTTAATTGACCTATAACCTACAGAAATGAAAAATTTTGGAGAGAGGAATGTTTGATCTCTTCATCAGTAAGCACGGACTTAAAACTAGATATATGGAAGGCGAAACCCAGCCAGAATACATCTCCCAAATTAAATGAGCATCTCCGAAATCAAACAAACATCTCCCAAACCAAATAAGCCTCTACCATACGCCATACCATGTCAGCATCTCTCAACACCAAACATTCCGAAATTCAAACAAGCATCTCTATCTCATCGCTGTTTTCTACAACAGGACTGTCTCATTGCCATCCTCCACACCAGATTCTACCTCATTACCATCCTCCACACCAGATTCTACCTCATCACCATCCTCCACACCAGATTCTACCTCATTACCATTCTCCACTCCAATCCTGACTCATCACCATCATCAACACCAGTTTCTGTCTCATCACCATTCTTCATACCAGTTTCTGACACATCACCATCGTCCACACCAGTTTCTGTCTCAGTACCATCTTCCACACCAGTTTCTGTCTTATCACCATCCTCCACACCAGTTTCTGTCACATCACCGTTCTCCACACCGGTTTCTGTCTCATCACCATCTTCAACACCAGTTTCTGTCTCATCACCATCTTCCACACTAGTTTCTGTCTCAGTACCATCGTCCACATTAGTTTCTAACTAATCACCAACTTCCACACCGGTTTCTGTCTCATCACCATCTTCCACATCGGTTTCTACCTCATCACCATCTTCCACACCAGATTCTACCTCATTACAATCCTCCACTCCAATTCTGACTAATCACCATCTTCAACTCCAGTTTCTGTTTCATCACCATCATCCACACCAGTTTCTAACTCATCACCATCTTCCACATCAGTTTCTGTCTCAATACCATCCTCCACTCCAAAATATCATCTCGGAACTTGAGGAGTACGTTTAAAAATGGTCAAAACGGGAGAAGGTGGACTCTTCGGTACTTAACGATTGGCTTGAGATTGTCAAAAAGAAATTTAGTTTAACTATACTCCGTCTAGACATTGATGCTCTACCTAAAGTTAAACAGGTTTCCACTGGGCGAAAAACACTCGCTGACCGCCATAGTAAATTTGTCATCACTGTAGCAGACAAGGCTCCTAATAATGCCATTTTTATTTGCAAGAATTATTATTATCAAATTCTTGTTCAAGAGCTATGTGCATCTACAACGACATCCACGTATTCTGCTACTACATGTACTCTGGAGGAACTATTTAACAAACACAAAACCTTCCTTAAAGAAAGGCGCATAAATAAACCTACCCGTCACACAGAAATACCACAACTTTATTGGATTCCTAAAATGCATAAATCCCCATACGAGGCTCGATTTATTGCAGGTTCAAGAAGCTGTACCACCAAACTCTTGTCAACCCTACTTACGAGAGCGTTACAAGAAGTAAAGTCATTTTGGAATAAGTATTGTACCATAACAAAAAATTCAGGTGTCAACTGCATGTGGATTTTTAACAACTCCAAACGTCTTACAGAAGAACTCGATGCTCATATTCATATACCGTACAAAGACGTATCCACATGGGATTTCTCTACTCTCTATACTACGATTCCTCACAAAGATCTTATTGAAAGAGTATCGTCGTCAATTGCCTCGGTGTTTACCAAATCAGGTCACTGTTACATTAACGTCAGAAGCAATAAGGCTTGCTGTAGTTCTACCCTTTATAAAGGTTAATACTCATGGGATGTTACATCATTTATTGAATTACTTGAATTTCTCATTAATAACATCTATGTGAAATTCGGAGATACCATTTACCAACAGTGCATAGGTATTCCAATCAGTACCAAGTGTGCGCCTCTTTTGGCAGACCTATACCTGTTTTCATATGAATACGACTATATGCAGAAATTACTTAAAAGTAATATCTTGAAAGCTCGATCCTTTTCATTTACCAAGCGGTATAATGATGATCTACTGGCGTTAAATAAGCCCCATATTGCTGAAGCGGTGAATAAAATCGCCTTCAATAAATTTAAAGAAGACAACAGATAGTCCTGATGGTACATCTTATTTGGATTTGATTTTAGATAGCAATATACCAAAGAGTCCTGCATATGGCGTATACATATCTCGCCTTGTAGCATTTGTCAGATCTTGCGTTAATTGTGATGACTTTAATCTGCGTCACAAGTTGCTAGTTCAAAAACTAGTTTGTCAAGGATACTCCATCAAACGCCTTCATTCTAAGTTTCTCAAATTTTACAATGAGTATAACATTCTCGTTGGCAGGTATGGACAGAGCGTTCAGAATCTTTGGCGATCTGCATTGTGATCAACCACATAGACGGCGTTGTTATCGCTGTTACGTACATATCTATCACGTACATGGTATTTAACAACATAGATGGCGCTGGTTGCCCAGTGTAACCGTCTATCTCGTATGTCATGTGTAACATCATAGATGGCGCCTCTTGTAGCATGAGATCTTTACGTATTAACGGGAAAGACGTAATCGTCCGTCACTTTTGAACCACAATCTGATCGGTTAGGATCTGTAACGCTCGTCAGTTTCGAACTGTATCTAATACCGCTTAACCTGGGGCTAGGGGCCGTAAAGGTAGCCATGCTCATTACATCAGCATGATGCCTTTATGAACAGTTGCAATGAAAGCGCGACTGAGATACTTGTTTAATTGATAATTGACTTGGAACTCATTCACGGACTACGAATTTGAACTTTGATATGGAATTCATGCCTGGAATATTCACTGTCTGCTCGGCATCATTGAAAACTGATGACCGCTTCTCTCTTGTGTGTTACCCGTTTCATTTCTTATTTGTATGATTTCTTACATACCTTTGTCTTTGGGAGCTAGTGTTAAACGTAGTTTTGGAAATGGATCTTGCGATTATCGACTTGGAACGCCTTTTACGGACTACGAATGGTATATGAATGTCGCACATGACGCTTATATTCAGTACCATCCTCCACATCAGTTTCTAACTCATCCCCATCTTCAACACCAGTTTCTATCTCATCATCCACCCTCCACATCAGTTTCTGACTCATCCCCATCTTCAACACCAGTTTCTATCTCATCATCCACCCTCCACATCAGTTTCTAACTCATCCCCATCTTCAACACCAGTTTCTATCTCATCATCCATCCTCCACATCAGTTTCTGACTTATCCCCATCTTCAACACCAGTTTCTATCTCATCATCCATCCTCCACATCAGTTTCTGACTCATCCCCATCTTCAACACCAGTTTCTATCTCATCATCCACCCTCCACATCAGTTTCTGACTCATCCCCATCTTCAACACCAGTTTCTATCTCATCATCCATCCTCCACATCAGTTTCCAACTCATCCCCATCTTCAACACCAGTTTCTATCTCATCATCCATCCTCCACATCAGTTTCTGACTCATCCCCATCTTCAACACCAGTTTCTATCTCATCATCCACCCTCCACATCAGTTTCTAACTCATCCCCATCTTCAACACCAGTTTCTATCTCATCATCCATCCTCCACATCAGTTTCTGACTCATCCCCATCTTCAACACCAGTTTCTATCTCATCATCCACCCTCCACATCAGTTTCTAACTCATCCCCATCTTCCACACCAGTTTCTATCTCATCATCCATCCTCCACATCAGTTTCTAACTCATCACCATCTTCAACACCAGTTTCTATCTCATCATCCATCCTCCACATCAGTTTCTAACTCATCACCATCCTCCACATCAGTTTCTAACTCATCACCATCTTCCACACCAGTTTCTATCTCATCATCCATCCTCCACATCAGTTTCTAACTCATCCCCATCTTCAACACCAGTTTCTATCTCATCATCCATCCTCCACATCAGTTTCTGACTCATCCCCATCTTCCACACCAGTTTCTATCTCATCATCCACCCTCCACATCAGTTTCTGACTCATCCCCATCTTCAACACCAGTTTCTATCTCATCATCCACCCTCCACATCAGTTTCTGACTCATCCCCATCTTCAACACCAGTTTTTATCTCATCATCCATCATCCACATCAGTTTCTGACTCATCCCCATCTTCAACACCAGTTTCTATCTCATCATCCACCCTCCACATCAGTTTCTGACTCATCCCCATCTTCAACACCAGTTTCTATCTCATCATCCACCCTCCACATCAGTTTCTGACTCATCCCCATCTTCAACACCAGTTTCTATCTCATCATCCATCCTCCACACCAGTTTCTGACTCATCACCATCTTCCACACCAGTTTTCTGACGCATCCAAACCAATTCTGAGTCATCACTATCCGCCACACCACATTTTAAGTTCCCATCTACTTTCTGTTTTACACGGCCGCTGTAGTACTTTTTCTGAGAACCTGCCGACATATCTGCAACTAACGCCTACCTGTGGAACATTTCGTTAACATGAGCAGCATAAGATAAATGTGGATAGCCTGTGGATGTATGTATACGTGTGTTGTATGTATACACTGAATCCTAATTTATACACACCAATATAAAGGCCTGTTGCGATGTGACATAACCAAAGGCAACGAAGTTTTGGCCTGATGAAATTAAACCTTATCAGATAGAATTAGTCGCGCTGTTTTTTCCTTGAAATAAGATGAAAGTCCAACATACCAAAGTCTTGAGTTCTTTATGCTACGTATTACAATCGAGAGGGTACATGTAGTTTCTGTGGCCTAATCTTTAAAGATACAGGTCACAGGGAATTCATCACTTTGTTTAAACGGGGCCTAGGTGGTTAAGTTGGTTAACGCTGGCGCAGCGTAATGACCCAAAGGCCTCTCACCAATGCGGTCGCTGTGAGTTCAAGTCCAGCTCATGCTGTCTTCCTCTTCGACCGTTAGAGGGTTTTTCAGCAACCTGCGGATGGTCGATAGTGTCCCCCGGGTTCTGCCTGCTTCTCTTTCCATAATGCTGGCCGCCGTCGTATAAGTGAAATATTCTTGAGTACGGCGTAAAACACCAATCAAATAAATAAATAACTATTTTAAACATACAGATATTTCGCCGCGCTCTGCACGGTTTCCTCTCACCATAATGCTGGCTGCCGTCGTATAAGTGAAATATTTTTGCGTAGGGCGTAAAACATTAGCTAAAGTGAAATATTTTGAAGTACGACTTAAAACATCAGTTAAACAAATATATAATTGAACACACAAATACATAAACCTTGTACACTGTATTAGAACAACAAGAGCAGCCACCACAAAAGCAAAGCCGTCAACACAGCATGATCTCTCGTTATGGGTCACTATCCTACCAGCTTCATCTGTCGATGGCCTACGTGACGTTTGTTCTTAAAATGACAAATATCCTACTGCCTTGCATAAAACAGGAAAATGAAGGAGAATTTCTACTCTCAAAAGATAATCTGTTAACTAGGATGTATTCTGTTAATGCAGCAAATATAGTTTCATGTAAATTAGACAGAATTTATGTTATTTATTTTAGTGATTCTGTTAAATGGGACACAAGATTGCAAGAACTTGATATGTTGTGCGTCTTTTATGTTGCTAAGAAAATGTATTTAGAATTTTAAAAAATACATAAGCTTATTTTCGACACATTAACTTCACTGCCTCGAATGACGCCATGGCCATTCAAATAAATAGGTAGCATGCTCGACGGAGAGCGAAACCAGTTACTTTAATGTCAAGGTTTTCCACATAATTCGCAGGTTTGATGGCCCGCTGAACACTTTGGATAGCAAGGTGTTTCTCAGATCCAAATCTGTAGATTTACACAGGCAAAAATAATTCTTGTTGCCATTTCCAGAATGCGTTTGTTTGTTCAAGCAATGTTTTCGTTACGAGGAAGAGTTACTGGAAGAGTGTAGAGCCTACCTGTTGTGCCAAGGGGGTATAGTAGGATGACTCGCCTTTGTTCACTTTTTGCAGTTGTGAGAACTGCAACAAATTGAAAGTTCTCGAACAAGCGACGCCATTGTGACCATGTGAGTGTAGGTTCACCAGGGGTCGTACGAAACGGAGATGAAAGTGAAAGATCACAAGGTGCCATGTAAATAAAATGAAGCAAAAAAGTTCATCTTTGGATGTATTGTAAGGAGTTGCATCTCTCAATAGAAAAAATTAAATCTTTTTTGCATTGTTGAACCCTCATTGTAAAAGGTTAACTTACTTATGAATATCGTCAGTCGAAATGGTGTCATAGCACAGTCTGTTACATTTGATATCAGTGCTGGGATACGACTGTTCAATACATATGGGAGACAAATGTCTATTGATTTCAATTCAAGTACACCAGTCCTATTAACGATTGAAGGAAGTTGACAGCATTTTAAGTTCCATTCGCGGCAGTTGATGTATACCAGTGACCAGGGCATTACCCAACACTGATAATTCTGATCAGTTAAACGACGTGGTTGGACCCAGACCCCCACTACAACTTCCGTTTTTCGGTAGGAACGATTGTAGTTCTGTGTATTTTAGTGTGTAAAGTCTTTTTTTTTTCGCTATTAGCCTGCTGTTTTTGGTGTACAGGTCCATACTTGGTATCAAAATGATGGAAATTGTCTAAGCTTTGGGCAGGCATGAGTTTTAATGATGAAAGTTTGAAATTCTTGGCGAGAGGACATAAGGAGACAGGTGGTGATGAGTGTGCGAGTGACGTCCCCTTTGCGTTGCTAGGCACCCCTCCCAGCTGCCGGCATTGAAAAGTCCAGATTTTGACGGTCAACCTATGTCAAGATTTTTATAGCTTCTTTCTCACAGGCCAGGTATGCACCAAAGCTTATTGACCACGGAATATTTGGGACTGAGCTAGTCCCACGTTTGGGACACGTGATGGAGGTGTCCCTGTCCACCATTACCACGCCTGCGCAGTCCCAGAGTAGTGTACATTTCAGTACAGATGAGCTTAGCCACAACCGTCCCGGTCAGCTTACACTAGAGTACCAGGAAAGCAAGCAGCTTTCGGCGGTGACACTCTGTGACGAGATTATCTAAAGCATTTTGAGAACCGTGCCGCGTTAAATGGCTAGACAGCCGACCAGGGCATGTAGTCCCACTTGCAATCAGCGTTTTAGAGTAGGTTTGGCCAGTTCTTAGAGGCGCTGTCCGCTGACCTGAGGTGGAAAGAATAGCGGGAGCAAGCGGTCCGTATTGCGGTGAGATTGGATGCGTTCCAGTTACTTGTACATTAAAGACAACCGCACCATAATACGAGGTGTGCAACTGAACAAAAAAATTCAACCCATAGCAAAGTCGGTTGTCCCTACTCCCCTGCAAAAGGTAATAAACAATGTGGAGCACTCAAAGTTTGGAACCTGCTTGCAAAGATCGTGTGTCTGGCCCACATATTCATAACTGTTGTGCTTGCAGTGACACCTATAAGCGGAGGTAATTTACATCACTCTTAAAATTTTAAGTTAAAAATAGATTGTCAAGGTTTCCTGGAAAATCTGCGCGCGTTGAAGTGTGTAAGAGGGTGAAAAACTTCTTGGCAGCCGTGGTTAATAAGTGTGTAAGGCACTTCCTGACTTCCGCTATGTGCAAGTGTGCAAGACGTCTCCTGACAGCAGCGATGTACAGGTATGTAAGACACCTGCTGCCAGTAGCTGGGTATCAGTGTGTAAGACCTCTGACCTTAGCCATGAGAGGGAGAGGTTCACTTCTAGACCTCAGCCATGACGGTGAACGATCTCACCTTGAGAATGACAAATACACTTCCTGACTTCAACAGTGAAATTTAGATACACCCTCTGACCTCAGCCTTGAGAATAATCTCCTAACCTCAGCCAAGAGATACACACCTTCTGACCTCAGCCTTGACAGGGGGAGGAACACATCCTGACCTCAGTCATGAGGCAGATACACATCCTGACCTCATCCATGAGAGTGAAAGATACACCTCCTGATATCATCTATGACAGTGAGAGATACACCTCCTGGCCTCAGCATGGGGAGTAAGAGAAACGCTTCATGACAGCAAATATGAGGAGAGGTACACCTCCTGACATCTGCCCTGAGTAAGAAAGACAGCCATAAGAGTGCGAGATGCATTTGCTGATTTTATTAGTGAATGAAATACACACCTCCTGACAGAAGCCATGAGAGTGCGAGATATATCTCCTGACAGCGAAAACAAGAGTCAGATACACCTCCTGGCCTCTTTTAAAACCCATCCTAACCTCAGTCATGAAAGTAAGCGAGATATACCTCCTAACCTTTACCATGACAGTGAGAGATACACCTCCTGTCACCGAGAAAAAGGGAGAGATACCGGTACACCTCCTGACAACAGCCATGAGAATGAGAGATATACCTCCTGACATCGAGAAAAAGGGGAGAGATATACTCCTGACGCCAATCAATATCCATCCTGACCTCAGCCATTAGAGTGAAAGAAACAACCTTCTGACCTTAGCCACAGAAGTGAGATATACCTCCTTAAAGCCGCCAGTTCGTAATCAGGTGAGTTTAGACGAGAATGCCGTGGAATGATTTACCACCGACATTGCGGTAATCCACGAGGAAATCGTACCGAAGTTAAATCAACAGTTTGACAAGGACCGTCATGAGGGGCTCTGTTATGTGCACGACTGCCGTCAGTTTCTAAATTTAGCTTGCCACTGTTTACATACGCTGAGTTCAGCGCCTGCTGTCTGCCTCCACTTTAGAATATTCCAGAATGCGCTCAGTTCGGTGCCTGTTTGTTTACATCAAGTGTTCAGAAATTTTCTTATTCTGGACAATTCCACCAGGCTATATAAGACCTATGAAAGCAGGTCAAACGGAGAGAACAGAGAACGGAGGAAGGGAGAATTATTGAGAGTTTTGGATGCTTTCGCTGTGTATTACTTTAGTAGGCCTTTTGTGCTGAATTTTGGTGTCTTTATAGCCTCTGGCTTTGTTATATCCTATCTCCACCGAGTACGTGTTCAGTCTGAACTTGTATGTTTAATTTGTGCTCTTGTATACACAGTGCCTATTAGTACACGGACCCTGTCTGTGGAATTTTGTGTATATTTCGTCAAACACTCAGTTATACTGTGGATTTTCCCTCTTGTGAATTTGCCTCTGAGCATTTATGCCTGTGTGGCATATATTGTGGAATATATGCGTTCGTTTGGACTTGACACTGTAAGTACTTTAGTATTTGTATAGATACTGCTATCCTTTCTTGTTAAACTTAAGTACTTTAGTATTTGTATAAGTCTTATTATCTGTTCTTGTTAAAGCTAATAAATTGTTGTAAAATAAAATCTGCTGGTTTTGGTTACTTTTTTGCGCGGCTAAACTGTCGTGTATTTCGAACAAGCCATCTCTTTATAATACAGACAGTTTGGGTCGTAACAGCTCAAACTTGATATTTAGGGGGCGATGGAATAAGATGGAATATGGTTGAAAAGGGAACTAGTGGCCAGAATAATGAATCCTCAGTGGACACCGAGAGAATAGTCCGGGAGTAATTTGCTCGTGAGTCGTTTGTAAACATTTTAAAATTCGACCCGCCAGCTAAAATAACCCCGAGGGCCAAAATACATTGCTATCCCAAACCATCCCCCTATTCTGGTACAACGCAGGTACGATCTCGTTAAGAAGGTGAAACAAATACCACCTGAGGAACAACGCAATAAAAAAATCGCGAGCCTGCGCGACCCTCCCTTCAAAACAGGTCCACAAAACAGGTGGGTTATATGACTAACACCCACTTTGTAACACTTTTGACTACCCCATTACCGTTCTGTTTACTTGTTTGGTTATGTAGGACGTCAACCGCAGATAGGAAAGCGGCCAACACGAAAGTCAACAACCCTGTGCGATAATTCTCTAATATGGTGAGAATAGAATGTCACTTTTTGTTGAAAATTTGTTCCCAAAAGTGAACACCAGCGTGAATGATATTTGGCTATCTAGATTGCCAGATTTCAGGCTGTTGAAATGACTCCTGAATATATTCCTTACGAAATAACATGCCAATATACATGACACCATATATTGTTTCATTTGTGTGTTAAGAATGAGTTAAAATATTCTCAGTTACTGTCTCAGTTATCAGTCATATACAACAGAGCTTATTGAACATCTAAAAAAATGGTAAAAAATCTTGGGTAATAATTCATAGTGCATAATGCCTAATTCTTGGTGATGAGAAATTTATGTTGACTCGCTTGTCTATTAATCGAGAAATTAAGCTGATATATTTATATATTTTTACGATATAAACAATCTAATCATGAACCTTCAACGACACAGACTATTACTGAATGCATATCTCTGATGGCGCTAATTTAGTAACAAGCCTGTGTATTTACTAGTGCACTGATTGATCAGTAGACTCTTTTCTTTAAATTAAAATAAATCGGTTAGGCCTATGCACTCACCTTTCAGTTGACGGTAATGAGTGCCTTTAAAATAATTGTTAATATTTTTTTATTTACCTTTTGTCCTACCACAGAGAAATACTGGCATCAGTTCAGTGCACGTTTGTTCAGATATTAATCACACAACAATTAAATACTATATAATCACAATAATAATCAACAGCTATGGCTGATCTCAAATCCAAAGGTGGCAAACCAATCTACTGTGATCACAAAATACTTCTAATACGCGTACTTGTGGTCATTCAGCTATATGTAACAATACCTTTTCTGTTCTCGATGGTTTCGAGAATATGTTCTTAAATCCACTAAACATTACTTCATCAGAATGTTCTTATCTTACCAATGACAGAAGCATCTTATTGGTCAGGCATAACTCATCATCCATTAGATTACTATATTTTAAACTCGTTTGACTCAACTCTCGAAGTCTAAAAATGCACTTTTCAGAAATAATAGGGATAATCGGCGATATGGAGAATAAATTCTCAGCCATTGGTCTGTCGCAAAGGTCGCTGGATCTGCCAATACCACTATGTATGACTTGCCTGGACACCAGACGTTCATCATGACGAGAAAGAGTTGGGGACCTTGTTCTGCATATAAATGATGAGTACAGTGATGCTGTTCTTAGGCCTGTGTTGCCGGCGTAAATTTAGCATTAGATATTTTCCTGAACGACCTACGTAGTATACATGTGATAATGTGGTAAAAGTCTAGGGATCCTTTTTCATTATTAACCGAGAGTAAATGTATCGTTTTTTGCCATAAGTTTGCATGTTATGGTACATTGGAGATAACTCAGGGTTTAATGATGTAAGCATTGCCCAATCTTAACTGACTATGATGTAGGGGACACTCCCAGCGTTTAATACAACTCTTCACACCAAATGTTGTTAATCTTCGACATTTCCCTCTCTCCAGGTAAGATAATTTTAGAGTAAATGTGATATAGTTTTTCACAAAGAGATAATATTTTAGTGTTGTAGATCTCATCTGCGCAGATAAGCAGATTGTGTATAAATTATATAAGTAAGTTGTCAAATTTTTATAGTTTTCGGTGCGAACAGAAGTTACAGGTATCCTGATCTGTTAGCGTTTGCCAAACCTAGTGTGTTAATTGACCGTTCAGTAAATTTTCTCACTCGAACAGAGATTTTGTCACTAATTGAAATGGTTCTGTTTTAAATTCATTTTGAAATCAATCTTTTTGACATTGTTGGTATTCTTGTTAGCATACCAGATAATGATTTTAAGTAGCATTTTCTACTGGTAATGCAAATTCGTAAACTCAAAAGTATAGTTCAGGGGACATAACCCTTGTGTATAGTTTAATTTATAGTGATGATGTATACGATAAAGGGTGAGGTTAACTACTGCTGTAGTAAATGTGTACTGTTGAAGCCTAAGTGTTAAGAAAGGATTGTTTTACAGTATATTATACTGTGTGTATAATTATGTTTAAAGTAACTCGTCAGTCTTATTGGTAAAATGATTCATACTGAATCTTTCTGTATGTTGGATTTGACAAATTCTGTTTGTTGGTTTTAGATTCATGTGTGAAAAAGAGTAATTTAGTCTTAAAGCATGATGTATTAGGTAGCGGCAATACTAGCAAAAGTAGAGACTGTGAATGTTCTAAGAGTATTGTAAAATAGGAACAACTGTGTATTACACAAGACTTATTTTCATGCAATCAACCATTCTTTACTTGATATAATGTAAGGCAGTCCCAGCGTTCAGTACAACTCTTCACACCGAATGCTGTAACATCGGCGTCATTTCCCTCTCTCCCTCTCTCCATCTCTCCGGGTCAAAACGCCACTGAAGTAAGTTTCAGAAGGAGGTGTCACCGCTGCATCTAGAAGGGATTCTGATGAAGCAATTATTCGAGAACTGCGGAGACAGACTTCCATGTTTCACCGTGAGTTTAGGATCAATGGACAAGTTGGCATATCAGAAGGGTGTTTGAGTTACATGACCCTTCGACGCCGAGTAGACAATGCGGTAGTAAGGGGATACTCTGAAGGGGAGATTGTCGAAGCCATCGTTAGAGCAGTGACTGCTTGTACAGGGCTAAGGACATCTTGAAAACAGAGAGGATCTAACGTTATCCATTGTAAGGAGCATTATTCGGTCACATTATAAGGACAGACATGCAAGTGACTGGTATGCAGACTTCTGTAATTTGACACAAGGGCCTGAAGAAGACTGCCAGGACTATTTGATCCCTGCTCTAGGAGTTCGTCAGAAAGTTCTGACAGTACACTCACCTGATGGTTGAAGGGAAAATCCTTGAATCATTGTACACACGAGTTCATGACGATAACATCAGAAATAAAATCAGGCCAGTGTTAGAGGTGAGAACTGTTTCAAATAAAATTCTGGTTCAGAGATTGAATCAAATATCTCCACGTGAAACTGAATGTCTTTCCAAAATGAAAGGAAATAAGGGGAAAATTCAAGTTTCCAGTGTAGATTACCCGAGGTTGACCAAATCTCAAATGTTAAAGCTGAAATGAAATAAACACAACAAAATAAAGTAGCAGAATTGAACAAATACATTGCTGGACTAAAAAATATGTTTATGTCGATGAAACAAAGCAGTGATAATCAAGGGAAAACTATGACAAATAAAGTTAACCCTGGTTGTCCGAAGTGTAGAGATACTGACATGGCGAAATAGTGTCACCAATGCTGGTATTGTGGCAGTGATAATCACTTCAAAGGAGGCTTCAAGAAGAAATCGACAAGGGATAATAAACTGTCTTTATAAGAGTTACGAGGAACTGTTTACCTTGTTACAAAACACAAAGGTAAAATTAGTTAGTGAAAAATGTACAATGCACTATGACTTGCATGTTGTACAAGCGGAAGCATCGTGGGATACTAGATAATACTGAACTCACAGAAGAGTAAATGAGGGTAGTTCATCAGATGCTTCGCGAGGATTGAAGAATTTTCCAGACATGATGACGATATAGGATGTGATCCTGATTTGGAGCTTAAGATCAACCTTAAAAGCACAAGGCCAATTCAGAGAACATACGTGTCTATACCGCCACCACTTCACCAGGAGGTAAAAGATTACCTCGCAGATCTTATTGGCAAAGGTAAAGAAAAGCAGATCTGAGTACTCAAATCCTGTGATTTGTGTTAGAAAAAAGATGGATCTTTAAGACTGTGCATAGACTTTCACCTACTGAATTTGAAAATCCGATTCCTCGGATTCAGGGCACATAAAATGCTCTGAAAGGAAAATCCTGGTTTTCTTTCCTAGATCAAGGGAAAGCATATCACTCAGGATTTGTGGCTCCTGGGAGTCGCAAACTGAGAGAACTTGTTTGAATTGGTGTGAATACCCTTTGGTTTGACTGGAGAGCCTGGCGTATTCCAGAGGTTCTTGGAAAAGACCTTATCTGATGACAGAGACAAAATGTGTACCCCCTATATGGGCGACGTTTTGACCTTAAGCAACGATGTAAATGATGTGCCATAGGTGCTGCAAAAACTGAAAGCCACTGGTGTGAAACTAAAGCCTTCCAAGTGTGAAGTGTTCAAGCGTCAGATTCGCTATCTTGGACATTTGGTATCCAAGGGTGGATACTGCATGGATGCTGCAGATACTCACGTGGTCCTGTCCCTGGAGGAAAAAGTTCGTAGTACTGTTGAAGAGCTTCGCAAAATCCTTGGATTTTTCACATATTACACAAAATACTTGTCAGATTTCTGGAAAGAAACACAGAAATAACAAGTTGAGAGACCAGGCAGCGTTAACACATAAGATGGAATGGTCAGAAAATCATCATTAGATTTTGACTGATTTGATTGACAGTTTGGTGGAACCTGTTGTATATCCGGACTTTGGGGAAAGTCCTGTCACCTACATTCTAACTACTGCAACTACATTCTGTACGAGGTACAGATGGGTGTCAGAACTTGCTGGTTTTAACTTGACTATCCGTTACAAGCCAGGGAAAGCTAATGCGGATGCAGATGGCCTGTCACACCTTCCATCTGACATCAAGAAGCACATGTTAGAATGTACACAGACTGTTTCAGTGAGTGCACTAAGCACAGCTATAGCGACTGTGTCACGTAACCATGATACAGTCATTGACAACGAATGTGGATTTAGATACAGAAGGGGTCATAACGCCATTAGGGAAACATTTGAACATTCCTAAGAATGACCTACAGCAGGCACGAAACGAAGACTCTGTTATCCAGGTGGCCGTGAAGCTCAAAAAACTTAAGAGGAAGACAACTCTTAAAGAAATCAGGGAGACACCAGGTAATGCTGTGGCTCTGCTACACGAGAAAACTTGCTTTGGGTAGTGACGGCTTATTGTGGGACACTGTTGTTTTAAGAGAGAATCCAAGACACGTAGTTCTTCCTTGTAAGTAACAGAAGGAGGTGATGAAGCAGCTACATGATAATATGGGTCACTTTGGTGTGAAACGAGTATGTGCGTTAGCCGTTTCTACTGGACACGCATGGCCATGGACACCGAACATCACGTTACTCAAGTTTGTTGCTGTCTAAAGAACTGTTTCAAGAGTACCTGAAAAGGCCCCAGTGGAGCATCTGACGTCCACAGTTCCCATGGAATTAGTCTCAGTTGATTTCTTGAAACTGAAAAAGAGCAAGGGAGGTCTCGAGTACATTTTACTAAGTGTAGGCCACTTCACTCGGTTTGCCTGTGCTTCCCCGTCACAAAACAAATCTGGTAGGAAAGCAGCGACAAAGATGTTCAATGACTTTGTGATGAAGTTTGATCTCCCAGCAAAACTTCATCATGACCAGGGCCGGGAATTTGAAAACCAGGTGTTCGCTGAAATGCACATGGTGACAGGGGTAGCCAAATCCAGAACTACGCCTTGTCACCTCCAAGGCAATGGGCAGGTGGAAAGATTAAATCGAACTTTGCCTGGGGGACTAAGAGAATGGCAGATGACAGTCCTGTTTACGAGGTTCGACCTGAAACTGGAAAAGACAGAACATGTGTCTTGCATAGCAATTTCTTGCCACATTGCGATGATTTGCCACAGACAACACATGATGCCAAATAGGTACAGCCAAGCAAGAAATCAAGGGTGAAACCTGCAGACAATGCATATTTAATGCCTGGAAGTGAAGATGAAGGAACCTCAGATGTTGAGATGTACTTACACTTCAATGTGCCTGCAACAAGACCCCATGAAGCTTCTAGGAAAACACCGTGTTCCTGTTCAACGTCGGGCTGTGGTTCCTCCCAAACAGTTTACTTATGACCAGCTTCTGTGCCGTCGATCTATAGAGTACAGGCCGTACCTCCAACTGACACCAGTGTACCAAATTGAAATGTGATGTACCACGAGTTTACACATCCCGTGCAGTGTTACAGCTAAAATAGACTGTATCAACCTGTGTATTCAGGAAACTTATGTGGAAACTAGTTTCTTGTGATTCTCATGGAGTTTGTGCGTTGTGACTATGAACTGTGCTTTGCGACTCTGGAGCTTACACTTTTCATGGAGCCTACATGTATTTTGACATTTAAATACGCTACGATTCGCAAGTCAAGATCTCTGGACTTTCACACTGTGCTTGTAAATACAGTCTGAACATTAAATGAACTTTTATATGGATTTTGAGAAACTGACTGATATTATTTAGATGTGGAGATTCTTTGACGGACTTTTATGTATGCTGATATGATGTCAGAAGTTGTGGACATAAATGAACTGAACGAGTAGTGTAACCTGTACATGTGCTATATGAAATACTATAAGTGAACTGATATGGCAGTTGTTAAGGGTATTTCAAGGATGACCAAGGATTTGCAGGTGATAAAGGAACTTGTCTGTGAAAGTGCGTTGTTCTGTAGTGATTGTGAGTTATTCTTATCAGGATGTGGTGCTGGTGATCCTCGTGGATGTGGCCAGTACATTAGACTGCCGAGAAGATTTAACATTATTCCATGGATAGTAACATTCTTTAGTGATTGACATTTCAGTGGACTTTCATATCAGACAAGATAACCTGAATCTGCAGTAATGTTATGAGTATAAGATATCTGTGAGTAGGTTAAAGGTAAATGTCATGGCAGACATTTTATTTTGGGAGATGGGAGTATGATAATGTGGTAAAATGTTAGAGACCCGTTTTATTATTAATTAAGAGTAAAAATATCGTTTTGCGCCATAAGTGTGCATATTATGGTAAATGGGAGATAACTCAGATATTAATGGTGTAATCATTACACAATCTCAATTGATTATGCTAGGACACAGACCCCCATTACAACTTCCGTTTTTCGAATGTAATTGTACGTGTTTTAGGGTGTAAAGTCTGTTTTTTTTCCTGCCAGCCTGCCGTTTTTGGTGTACAGGTGCAAGCTTGGTATCAAAATGGTGGAAATTGTCTACGCTTTGGACAGGTATGAGTTTTAATGATGAAAGCTTGAAATTCTGGGCGAGAGGACACAAGGAGATAGGTGGTGATGAGGCTGCGAGTGACGCCCCACTGGCGTTGCTAGGCACCCCTCCCAGCCGTCGGCAGAGAAAGGTGCAGATTTTGACGGTCAACCAGTGTCAAGATTTTAATGGCTTCTTTCTCACAGGCTGGGTCAGGTATGCACCAAAGCTTATTAGCCACGGAATGTTTCGGGCTGAGCTACAGCGCTAAACGTTAACATTGTCGACTATGGAAAATTAATGGGGGTCTATTGCCAAGTGCAGTTCAGGGGACATAACTCTTCTGTGCAGTTTAATCTATAATGATGATGTATAAGATATAGGGTGAGGTTAATTACTGGTGTAGTAAATGTGTACTGTGGAACCTAAGATTTGTTTTACAGTATATTACACTGCGTGTATAATTATGTTGAGAGTCACTGGCCACTCTTATTGGTAAAATGATAGTTCATATGTAAGTTGTATGTTGGATTTCACAAGTTTTGTTTGTTGGTTTTAGTTGTGAATTCATGGGATTCATGTGTGAAAAAGAGACATTTAGTCTGAAAGTATGATGCAATAGTTAGCGACAATACTGGCAAAAGTAGAGACTGTTAGTGTTCTAAGAGTATTGTAAAATAGGAACAACTGTGTATTACACAAGACTTATTTACATGCAATCAATCATTCTTTACTTGACATGTTGTAAGGCACAGTCCCAGCGTTCAGTACAGCTCTTCACACCGAATGCTGTTACATCTGCGTCATTTCCCTCTCTCCCTCTCTCCGGGTCAAAACGCCACTGAAATCAGTTCCGACGGGGCCAAATATACAATCTGTCCAAAGCCAAATGGAGATGAAATCTATTATCTATTAGATAGAAAGCCAAATGTATCGACCATTTATCACAGAAAAATCAGGAAGCTACTAATATTTATAGAAACACAACAGAAATTTAAATTTAAATTAAATCCCACTCTCAGTTCTGCTAAGAAAATGTTTTACAGCACGTAACATTATTAAAGATACATGGAAAACATTAAATGAATTGTTAAATAAATCCAGGTCTAAAAGTTGCCTGTCTCAGTTGTCAGTAACGGTAATGTAACATCATGTACCTAATCTACAGCATATGGTTTAAACGCATATTTTATTAATACTCCAACTAAATCAGATGATAAGTTACTTTAACCGAAATTAGCTTTAAAGAATATCTGCCTTCACCAACTACTACAGTTTACAGGCTTGTTTAGCGTTTAAAATTGAAAATCTTAATTGCTGGTCTAAAAACAGTAGTCCAGGGACATATTATATCGAGCGCTTCTTTACTTAAATGTTTCAAATCCCAATAGACATGAGTCTTATCTTTCTTACTTAATTTGTCATTTATTACCGGGGCTTCCCCAACACAAAAGAAGATTGCCAAACTAGCACCTGTTCACAAGGCAAATGAACGCTCACTAGTAGACAATTATCGTTCATTTGCCATTTTTTGTATTCTTTTACACTACTGGCATCAAAAGTAATGGTGAATGGTATAGGTTACCCACTGATTTAAAATCATGTAATTCATTGCCGTTATTTGAGAAAAAATTTAAAACAATACATATAGGTCTGTGACAAACATTGTTAATGCTTTGTGGCGTTGGTATTGTTATTACTTTCAATAGTGCTATTTTGAAAGTTTTTATTCCTGTTGAAATTGTTTATTGCATATCTTGTTGTAGAGTCATTATCGTTATTTTTCCACCGAGTCAATGTGTATTTTTCACTTTTCTGTTCTCTAAGAAATAAATTAATATTACATCCGGAAGAATAAATCAAGCCCCTTGGCGTTTTATTCCCCCGAGTCATCTTCAATATATTCACCCCCTGTCAGCAGCCATGAGAGTGAGACACCTCTTAACCTCAATCAAGAGTGTGAGAGACACCTTCTGACCTCAGCCATGAGAGTGACAAATGCACATTCGGACCTCAGCCACAGGGGTGAGAGATACACCACCTAACAGCCGTGAGAGTAATTTCTAACAATGAAGAATATATGAGATATATTTATTTGATTATCATTAGGGACGTCTAAACGTTAACTTTTAACTTTGGATTTAAAACTCCACAAGGACTACTACGTTTACATTTGCCTATTCTTGTGACATGCATTGAATGTGTGATTACATATAAGCAGCTATTTTGACTGCAAATACATGGTTTAGAACACACAAGAAAGGTATCGTCATGAGCTAACACTGATGTCAATACAGCCTTTAAAGGCCACCTTGGTAACCACCTAACTGAGCAAATACAATTAATTTTCTTCAAAAACGTTTTATAAAAGTGAAGCCACTACTAGTCACAATGTTCCACGGCATGTATGATGAGACTTGCTTTAGTTTATACTGACTTTTACTTTAAAATAACCATCATTGAATTTAGGAAGCTAGCCATTGGTCAAACTTGTGACGTCACAAAATGTTTTGAAATTTCATATTTTTGTAACATATTCTGGTGTATTTCGAGCCGCCGATTCTGTAACTTTTTGAGATATAGTAAAAAAACGAAACGTAGTTACGTAATCTCAATGACCTGTAATTCGAGAACTATGGGAGCTGAAATGTGCAACTTGCACCAAATTGTAGCCCAAGATATGCTCTTTCTGGAGTATGCCAACGGATTTGAGCTACGATCAATAATTTTCTCGCTAGAAGCGTTTAAATGACAAGACCGTTTTTGTTTTGAAAAATCCTAATCACATGGGTAATCCTGTTGGTTTTACAATGGAGTTAGATGGAACTAGACTGCGTTTATAGTATTTGACCTGATGCTTTCTGCTCCACTATCCATGATCTCTCGAAACGGTTGTACGATGACATACAGCTATGCTGTCCTGTATTTGATGGCTTAGAATGATAACTAGAACAACAAATGACGTGGACCTGTAAAAGTTAACTTTGCTTTGCCCACACCTTGTGTTCTTTATACGCCAACCATGCCAGGGTGATGGACAGATATCGACAGGTGCCGTGGTCAAGGTGTTGGCTTTCTGACAACGGCCGAGCTATCAGTAGAGGAGTCAGTCTGTGCATGGCAGCTCATTGATTGAGACGTGGAAAGTACAAACCTGCTGCTGCAAGGGCCGTGTTTTATGCGTTATTTCTTGCAAAAAGCATGCTAAGCCTGAGAAGAAATGGGTGTTTTGTACTGGGCATAGCGCAGCAGCATAAAGCTCGCCGATCTATTGGGAATGCGAATGTCCGGCCGACTGCTTCAGTGACAAACGGTGTACGGTCGCATTTAAAGTTTAACTGCTGTGTATCTGGTTATGTATTGATATTTTGACCAAAGAATTATGCTCTCATATGAAAGATAAGCCTATAAGCATTAAAGAAAAGGCGTGATTTTCGACCAATAACATATGCTCTCATATGAAAGATATAAGCTTAAAGAATATGTTTATGTAAATTTGAAGTGAGAATAGCGACTGCCTTGGGGACATAGTGATACATAAAATAGAGTGGATGGTAGCGGAGATGCTGGCGAAATTTTCTCCGACTTGAACTAATTACACAAGGATTTAAACGCTAACCGCCTCCCAGCTCTGTGGTGTGACGCAGATGTGTCTGGGGCAGTCGAGCGGCGAAGATGATTGACGTCGGGAAATGGACATCAGGGGCAGATTGCGCCGCGTTTTTTTGTTTTTTTTCTTTCTTTCATTTCTCCTGCCCTACCTTAGGTAATTTGTCAGGGGTTGAAAATGTTGTGAATTTAAAGGTTGTTACGACCCAAACTGTCTGTATTATAAAGAGATGGCAAGTTCGAAATACACGACAGTTTAGCCGCACAAAAAAGTAACCAAAACCAGCAGATTTTATTTTTCAACAATTTATTAGGTTTAACAAGATCAGATAACAAGACTTATACAAATACTAAAGAACTTAAGTTTAACAAGAAATGATAGCAGTATCTATACAAATACTAAAGTACTTACATGTACAACGGTGTCAAGTCCAAACGGGCGCATATACTCCACAATGCTTAAAAATGCACAGAGACAATATTTACAAGAGAGAAAGTATTCACAGTATATCTGAGTGTATGACGAAATATACACAAAATTCCACAGAAAGGGTCCGTGTACTAATAAGCACTGTATACACAAGAGCACAAATTAAATATACAAGTTCAGACTGAACAAGTGCTCGGTGGAGATAGGATATAACAAAGCCAGAGGCTATTAAGACACCAAAATTCAGCACAGTAGGCCTACTAAAGTAACACACAGCGAAATCATCCAAAACTCCCAATAATTCTCCTTTCTTCTCCTTTGACCTGTTTTCATAGGTCTTACATAGACTGGTGGAATTGTCTAGAATTAGAAAATTCTTGAACACCTGTTGTAAACAAACCGGCCCCGAACTGAGCGTGTTCTGGAACATTCTAAGGCAGCGGCAAACAGCAGGCCCTGAACTCAGCATATGTAAACAGTGGCAAGCTAAATTTAGAAGCTGACAGTAGTTGTTCACATAACAAGGTCTTAAGGCTGCTGTGACGTCCCCATGTTATATGACCCATTTTAAATGCTTTTACGACCTGGATGAACGCACGAACATTGTAAGCATGCTACCCGAAGTAGTTTGACGTCCTGATCATGAATCTGGACTTTCCTTTCCTTCCGGCAACGTATGGTTTTACCGCAAATCGCCATCAAAACGCGAAAAGGCGCAATTTCCACCATATTTGGAGGTCTGGTGAGAGGAAACCTTTACAGCTGTAAAGCTTAAAATCACTGAGTACAAAGCCCTACACATGTACTCTATGTGTGCTGAAAATCGTTGATTTGTGTCACGTTTTCAAATAATGTCCAAAGGCAGATTTAACACATTTGGCACATTTACATATACAAGCTATATAGTGTAATGCAATGTATGGATGGCTGCGAAGAGTATGTCTCATATATTTCCTCCTAATTTTCTGGTTTGCACTGCAGTTGCAATTGGCTCAAACAGTGTATCTTGTGTATGTATTTCCAAAAGTTAGCTTTGTTTTGCGCAGACCTTGTCTTCCTACTATACGCTAACCGTGTGCCGTGGTTCAGGTGTTCGCTTTTTGACAACGGCCGGGCTATCCGCAAAGCAGTCAGTCTGTGCATGGCTGGTCGTGAATTGAGACGTTGAAATATTTATTTATTTATCTGATTGGTGTTTTACGCCGTACTCAAGAATATTTCACCGACACGACGGTGGCCAGCATTATGGTGGGTGGAAACCGGGTACAGCCCGGGGGAAACCCACGACCATCCGCAGGTTGCTGACAGACCTTCCCACTTACGGCCGGAGAGGAAGCCAGCATGAGCTGGACTTGAACTCACAGCGACCGCATTGGTGAGAGGCTGCTGGGTCATTACGCTGCGCTAGCGCGCTAACCGACTGAGCCACGGAGGCCCCGACGTTGAAATATAAACTTGCTGTTATTGGGGCCGTGTATTATTGGTTCCGGAAAACTTCCTCGATCTGATCCGGGATCCCGGCCTAGAATCTGCTGTTCGGAGACCTATTCTAGTTCTAACTGTAGTTACCCAGCACCTGACACCCCTCCCCTGCACAACGTATACATTTGGGATAGTTCATAAGGAACTTATAATGTAACTAAAAACTGGAGCCTCAGTTAGGTCAATGTCAATGTGTGTTTTTTGGACTGGTGTCACTTTTTGATGAAAAGTGACAGAAAAGAATGCATGGATCGTAGTACGGAGAAGGACGGTCCACAGAAGTCAACATACCTGCGCCGGTATTGGGGTGTTATCCACATACCCCCACCACATGGTGGCAAGAAGAAATTTATTTTACAGTGGACACATTACTTTCAATCTGCCGTCTGGTTAAAAGATGATATTTTCAAACATTGTCCCGTCTCAAGCTGTGGATTTACCACGGACAGAAAACTACTGAAGAGAAGTGACGTTGTGGTATTTCACCCTAGAAATATGCACGACGGCCGGATACCGTCCCGAAAATGGCCACATCAAAGATGGCTGCTATTTAACTTGGAGCCACCTTATTTCACTGGCATACAACCACAAAGGTATAACAATCTTTTCAATTGGACAATGACTTACAGAGAGGATTCGGATTTTGTATATTCTTACAACCATTTTAAACGTCTCTCGGAAAATGACACCTTTTCTTACATTAACATTATGGCCAAAACAAAACTAGCTGTGGCAAGGAGTTCTAACTGTTTTCCCACCAACAACCGTCTTGAGTATATCCAGGAACTCCAAACGCACATGCGTTTAGATTTCTTCGGAAAATGCGCAGGAAACGTGTGTTCGGAGTCCAAATGTAATGACGCGGCTATGAAGAAATACAAATTTTATCTCGCGTTTGAAAATGGTAACTGTCGGAATTACATCTCTGAGAAATTCTGGACCGCCTTGATGACATTTGAAGCTGTTCCAGTTGTAATGGGGGGATCATCGCCCAGTGATTACAAACTAGTAGCGCCCCCTGGCTCTTATATAAACACGGCTGACTTTTCTTCCCCGAAGGAATTAGCTGCTTACCTGGTTAAGTTAGACAAAGACGACCAGCTATATATGGAGTATCACAACTGGAGGAAGAACTACAGGGTGACACTGAGTGATGTGCACACAAATGGAAATTGGAAGAGCACCCTTCCACCACATCCGGCTTGGTGCGATCTGTGTGCAGCTGTGCATAATTCGTCTTTACCTCCCCAAGTCTACACCGACTTAGAAGCTTGGTACTCACACGATACATGTCCTTATGACCACCAAAATGTATTCTGTACAGCGTGGAATCATTGTTGTTTTCGGAAAAACATCAGTGATTTGTTTACCTATAGGTGATTGTAAATGTAATCGATGGACATGGAATTCGATGGGCGTGGAATCGTTGTTGTTTTCGGAATAAGTCCAGTGATATTTTCACCTGGTTTTTTTATTGAATTTCTTGAAACTTTATTGAGACTTTTTTGTGGGTACATCTAACCCGGGCGATCTTCCTGGATGCTCACTGTCAGTGTATTTATGCCTTCTCTTTATGGCAAAAAAGGTCGCCCTAGAATCAGCTGTGAATTGTTTTAAACATATTTATTGTGTATGTCCGTCAAAACTAGAGGATTGCAGTATGTTGTTCAAGTGTATAGATAGCCCAAATAGTAAGTGCAAGTTTGCAGTGTGTGAGTAATCTATAACCTGAGATTTTCCTGTCGGGAAAGCTCATTTTAAAAGAAGGGATTTTGTTACGGAGAACTGGTTAATCATTCGTGCATCTCGATGCAGTCATTTTGAAAGCTCTGCTTTAGGGCACGGTTCCCATGGGGAGATTATAGCTTGTAGAGCGGGTGGATACAACCATTTCTCAGTGTACGACCGATTGTCACCCGGGTGCCAATGTTATATTTCATCTGAGGAATTTACGTGGAAGTGCGAATTTACCTATTTCTGTGGATTGAGACATGCCGCCAAAGCGTTGCCATCCCTGAACTATCCTGTCGAAGACACCAGACATTACACGGTACTGAACACCACCATACAGATCTGAACCATCTGAACGAAAGATGTACTGCCATTGCTGTGTACTGTATGGTTGATATTCTAGGGCGTGGGGAGAATGCAAATGTCCGAATCTCTATGCAGACTGATGTTGATGATGGCTGTAGTTTTTTGGCGACAAGCTCCATTCTATTACATGGTGTGCGCCAAGCCATTGGTATATATGTTCAACACAACATATCCATTATAGCTACACTAAATGTACCCACCCTGACGAAAAATACAACGCAATATATGTTTGTACATGTTCTTAACACTTCTGTATAAATAAAACTGGTTCAGTAGTACAGCTGGTACATCTAAACGATGAAAATAATTTGCCAGGACAAATCAAATGAGATGTCATTTCCATTTCGTATATTTTCCATACACAAAGGCAGTCTTATATTTAAAATACACAGGACTTACAAGTATTATTGAAAACCATTAGGCTGACTCCATAATTCACCTGATGGATTATAATGGTACATAATTCATCCCCATATACATGTACTATAACTACACAGATTGTGACCTATACCAAATTAGACTAAACCATTTACAAGCAAAACAAAACAAAATCACCATAACCATGAAAATATCCATCATTATGAATCTACAAAGGACACACATATATGGGCAGGGTATATAACTGGACTTAAGTAAACATAATCAATGTCTCCCATGCGAACAGGTGTACATTATAGTACATAGTACATAGACAGGATTACAAGGGGCGGGTAAACTGAACCATGTAACATGCATGGACACCCGTTAAAAACACTTACTAAGTAAATAGCGTCTCAAACTACTCAGAAATAATTATGTACTATATCAACTGTTTTTACATTATTGGTTCGATATCAACGAGCTCACTCAAGAAGAACGCAACCGAGATCGCTCGGCTGGGAAGTCGTATTGTTCGAGTTACGTGACCACAATGGCAAGACAAGATGTTTAGGTAACCAACTGAAAATGGCCTCCGTGGCCAACGATTGCGGCCTATTCAAGAAGCAGACCTGAAATTATTTCTGGATGAGCCTATATATAGATAGAAATGGTTTTTCACATTAGTTTCCTTTGTGGATGTTAATTTACCGTAATTTCTGCCTTGCGGAAACTTAGCCTACATACCGCCTGTCGGTCATTGCGTCTTCACAACGGAACTAAGAGATCTATCGAGAAAGTTTACTATAGAGGCATTAACATATAAAGCTCGTTATCGCGAGAATCGGTAAGTTCATCCTCGGCATCCTAAAGATGTCATCCCAATTCTCGCTCTTCTCCTGCTGCGCCCTGAGGAGACTCCACGCCCTGGTCTGTTGCTGGTTTGCTAGATTTGCGCAGATGGTGAAGCTCAGACATTATCTGCTGTTTGTGGCTCTGCACAATTTATTTTGACTGTGGATCAGTCAACGAGTGAACTCTAGTCATGGGATGAGATATGTTGTTCTGCCCCCTTCCCCCGCCTTTCAGATCCCCATTATTTACTCATTACATGGTATGGACATGTTAAACTTCTTAATGGTAGAAGCAGTAAACCAATTATGGCATCAAATTATGCCACACAGTTATAGCAATTTGTGTCTTAAGTAGAATATCAATCTATTCCTGTTTTCCTTACAGAAATGTGAATGCTTGGTATCTGTTTCATTTTATGGGAATAAGATATTAGCTCGGCGCATTTCATTGACGTGAGATAAGCATGGATCGCAGAATTACGCTCACCCATGCACATCACTGGGATATGTTGAAGTGTGTAATATTTTGTGAATATGGTGGCAGCGTGTTATTGTGATATGACTTAGCACACGACCTTAAAATATTTATTATTAATTTCATTACCCAAACGTAACACACTTAAAGATATGTCAAAATGAGATACTGTTTGTTCTCAATTTTCCCTAGTGCTGTGGGAAGATAGTAATTGTTATAGTACATGTAAAAATACAATTTATCAATAAATATCTCCAGCAGATTTCAATTTATGTACTGCACAGCAATTTTGATGAGACGGAAGGGAAAAATTTTTCTTCTATTTCTGGAAACTATGCACAAACTATGGTTTGATCTCTAGACCTCCGTTCGACCTTAAACTGATTTGATTTTACACAACTTGCAGTCGATATCGAAGTGTTTTGGGGATATAATTGTTACATTCAGCATGTGAACTACAAATTTAGCGGACATGTTTATGGAGAAACAGCTGCATAAATATATGTTGTTCATTCAAATTTTTACAAAAATATAACACGTGTTGTTTCAACATAGGTAACATTCCTGCATGTAAACTAGTTTGTCTGATGACCTATTGTATCTTATACATGTACGTACATCCGTAATGTTTGCTTTCAGGAAAAACATATAGGTTCTGTGCTGTACTCCTCTCAAACTAAACTTTCAAAAATGCATCTTTGATTTCTGGTTACTCTTATGAGTAATGTATTCTTTGCGTGGATGCTAATGTCTCGCGCCGTACACAACGCACGCGCGTAAGTATTACGCCCCAGGCGTTAGACTTGGTAATAATTCGAATTGTCGTCCCGTGCCAGTCCGGGTCGTATTTCTTACGCGCCGGGTCTGAGTGATCGCGAGAAAGGAGGGTTATAGCAAACCGCCTGCCCGTGTTAACAAAACAAACATAGATACTGTCACGGCAAAGTTCGCTTACATGAGATTTCCGCTCAGAAATGAGACGGTGTTTGTAAACGTATGTTGTATGTATACACTGAAAGGTAATTTATACATCCCAATATACAGGCGGGTTGCCATGTGATATAACCAAGGGCAACGAAGTTTTGGCCTGACGAAAATAAACGTTAACAGATAGAATTAGTCGTGCTGTCTTTTCCTTGAAATAAGATCAAAGTCCAACATACCAGTCTAGAGTTCATTATGCTACGTATTACAATCGAGAGGATACATGTAGTTTCTGTGGCTTAATGTTTAAAGCGCCCGTCTCTAAGCTGGGAGACCACAGGATCAAACCCGGATCGTGTCACACCAAAGAGATTTTTAAAATGGAACTTTTTGCTGCCCCACTTGGCGCTCAGCACTGAGAGGTTAGAGCAAGCAAACATGACTGGTTGGCTGGGTGTCAGTGAAATGTGATTGCGTGGGGTGTCATGTCTGGTATCTTCAGCAGAATTCTTCAGTGGCGGCAGCACTTTGGCGTCATGGACTGGCTCTGCCAAGAGAAGAGACAATATATCTATACACACCTAATGACTCCTCTTCGTCATATGTCTGAAAAATTGCTAGGTACGACGTTAGATCCCACAGGTACATACAAACATACATGCATACACTAATGAGAGGCAATATTGGTAGTAACCATGAGTGGCTACACACATACTTTAAATTAGACGACAAGTATAAAGAGTGAGTGAGTGAGTGATTGGGGTTTAACGTCGTGCTCAACAATTTTTCAGTCATATGACGACGAAGGAATCCTTAGGGTGTATGTAATATACCTCCTTGTTGCAGGACGGATTTTCACCGCTCTTTTTTTCTAGTGCTGCTTCACTGAAACGACTTACCGAAGGCAAGTAAGGCGCCCCACCCGCGCCATTTTACTGATAAGGGTTAACCAGTCGTTGAACTATCCCCTCAATGCTGAACGCCAAGCGAGGAAGCCACAACTCTCTATTCTAAAGTCTTAGGTGTGACTCGATCCAGGATTACAAGTATAAAGAGACTATTGTGCAAAACACAGAGATATGTTTGTACAGTGTTATGGCTTTACAGGCAGTTTCCTGTACAAGCCTTTATCACTGTCACGTTCATAGCCTACCAATGTTTACAAATAATTGATCACACAAAGGTTAACTGCTAGATACTAATTATCTGGTTTTTCTCAGATACTTGTAGGTCAGTTATTTACAGATTTATACATTCACAGGGAATTCATGGCTATTTTAAACATACAGATATTTCACCGGGCTCTGCACGGTTCCTTCCCAACAAAATGCTGGCCGCTGTCGTATACGTGAAATATTTTGAGTACGACGTAAAACATCAGTTAAACAAATATATAATTGAACAAACAAATACATAAGCCTTGTACACTGTATTGGAACAACAAGAGTAGCAACCACAAAAGCAAAGCTATCAACACAGCATGATGCCTTGTTATGGGTCAATATCCTCACTACCAGCATCATCTGTCGTTGGCTTGATGTGACGTTTGTCACATTTAAGGAAAATGACGGGGAATTTCTACTCTCAAAAAATAGTCTGTTACATTGAACAGCAAGTCTGTCATTTAAGTGAAACTGGAATATACTCTGCCATTGCTGCAAATATTATTCCATGTAAGTATCGTACACTTATTTTATCAATTAGACAAGACTGATATCATTTATTTTAATGATAATGTTAAATATAACACAGACTTACAAGAACCTGACATGTATGTATTTATTGTTGCAAAGAAAATGCAGTTAGAATTAAAAAATTACCTTATGAGCTGCTTATATGTAATCACACATTTAATGCATGTCACCAGAATAAGCAAAAGTAAACGTAGCAGTCCTTGTGGACTTTTAAATCCAAAGTTAACAGTTAAATGTTTAAGCGCCCCTAATGATATTCATGTAAATATATTTGAGGAGAAATACACGAAGAGTTGGGGACCTTGTTCTGCATATAAATGATGAGTACAGTGATGCTGTTCTCGGGAATGATCTTTCTGTTATTGATGGATAATGGTGGCTATAAGTAGTTATTTGATGAAACAAGAATTAACGATCAAAAACACTTTTTAGCTATAATTTATCGCCCCAGATAAAAATATCAATAATTTCATTAAGAACTCCCAAAATAATGCTGGCCATAGTCGCATAAGTGAAATATTCTTCAGTACGGCGTTAAACAGCAATCAAATAAATAAGTAAATAAATAAATAGCCAGGATTAAGTTAATAGATAGTGTATTCATAAACTAAGATAATTCCTGAGTTTCTCGGGTGTTCTCCTCGATGACGTCATTGATCATTTGTCAGTTTTTCATGCCGACAAACAAATTTTCTCAGTACCTTTAAGTCAGTCCACATGAACCTATGGACTCATAACAGTTGAACAAAGGGAATGATATCTCACAAAAATCCAGACGAAAACTAGGACGAGGCCTGTGTTGGCAACGGCGTAATTTAGCCTTAGACATTTTCCTGAACAGCCTACGTAGTATATACAATCTTTCCAAAGCCAAATTCAGATAACCGTGAACAAGTGATGATAATTTAAAATCTACTGGATAAAAAGTCATCTGTACTGAACACTTATCACAGAAAAATGGGGAAGCTACTAATATTTATATAAACGGTACAAAAAAACTAAATCACACTCAGTTCTCTTTGGAAAAGCTTTTACGCAGAAAGTTTATATTAGCACATAAAATTCTTAATGATACATGGAAAAGTATTAAATGAATTCTTAAATAAATCCAGGTCTAAAAGACGTCTGCCTCAGTTGTCAGTAACGGTAATGTAACATCATGTACCTAAACTACAGCATATGATTTAAACGCATATTTTGTTAATACTCCAACTAAATCAGATGATAAGTTACTTTAACCGAAAATAGCTTTAAAGAATATCTGCCTTCACCAACTACTACAGTTTTCAGCCTTGTTCAGCGTTTAAACTTAAAGCAATTTTATTACTGGTCTAAAACTATTAGTCCAGGACTCGATATACAAAGAGTTTCTTTACTTAGATGCTTTAAACCCCAATTGCTATCAGTCTTATCTTTCTTAGTTAATCTGTCATTGATTCCCGGGGTTTATCCCGACACAACAGAAGATTGCCAAACAAGCACCTGTTCACAAGGCAAATGAATGCTCACTTGTAGACAATTACCGCGCACTGTCAGTATTGACATTTTTTGTATCATTTTACACTACTGGCATCAAAGGTAATGGTGAATGGTATAAGTTACCCACTGATTTAAAATCATGTAGTTCATTGCCGTTATTTGAGAAAAAAATTAAAACAATACATATAGGTCTGTGACAATCATTGTTAATGCTTTGTGGCATTGGCATTGGTGTTACTTTCACTAGTGCTATTTTAAATGTTTTCATTCTCGTTGAAATTCTTGATTGCATATCTTGTTGTAGAGTCATTATCGTTATTTCTGCACCAAATCAATGCATATTTATCACTTTTCTCTTCTCTAAGAAATAAATTAATATTATATCCGGAAGGATACATCAATTCCCCCCGTGAATACTTCAATATTTACGCCACCTGACAGCAGCCATGGGAGTGAAACACCTCTTAACCTCAGTCAAGAGTGTGAGAGACACCCCCTTACCTCAGCCATGAGAGTGACAAATGCACATTCTGACCTCAGCCACAGGGGTGAGAGATACACCACCTGACCTCAGCCGTGGGAGTAATTTCTAACAATGATAAAACTAAAGACAACAAAGATGAAGTTCGTCATTATTTGATATATTTACTTTAATAACATTAGGGGCGTTTAAACATTTAACTTTTAACTTTGGATTTAAAACTTCAGAAGGACTGCTTCGTTTACATTTGCCTATTCTTGTGACATCCATTGAATGTGTGATTACATATAAGCAGCTATTTTGACTGCAAATACCTGGTTTAGAACACACAAGAAAGGTATCGTCATGAGCTAACACTGATGTCAATACAGTCTTTAAAGGCCATGTTGGTAACCATCTAACCGAACAAATACAATTAATTTTCTTCAAAAATGTTTTATAAAAGTGAAGCCACTACTAGTCACAATGTTCTGCGGTATGTATGATGAGACTTGCTTTAGTTTATACTGACTTTTATTTTAACATAACCAACATTAATATAGATGTATCTTCTGCTGCATGTATATTTAGTTACATAGTTATGGATTTGCTTTTTTGACTGAGTATTCGACATTGCACTGGTACCGATTGATAACACAGCTTTCACGGAATCAGCCATTCCGTGTTTCAGAGTGGAAGCTTGCTGTGCGCTGTTCGGAATTGTAATTCTACCTGACACCCCTCCCCTGCACAATGTGTACATTTGGGATAGTCCATACAGAGCTTATAATGTGACTAAAAAAACTCTGTTAGGTCAATGTGATGACAGTAAATATGGTATAAGTTTTCTCCAGGAATAGTCATGCCCAGGCTCAAGTGGAAATCTCTTCTTATTCTGTGTGTTTTTTCCTTTGTTGGGTTCTACCTTTTAATGAAATTTGTTAGAACAGAAACCACGGACTACACTAGGCAGAATGAGGTGTCCCAGGAGTCAAAATACCTGCGCCGGTATTGGGGTGTTATCCACCCACCCCCACCACATGGTGGCAAGAAGAAATTAATTTTACAGTGGACAAAATTCCTTAAATATGGCATCTGGCTGATAGATGATATTTTCAAACATTGTCCCGTCTCAAGCTGTGAATTTACCAGGAACAGAAAACAACTGAAGAGAAGTGACGTTGTGGTATTTCACCCTAGAAATATGCACGAAGACCGGTTACCGTCCCGAAAATGGCCACATCAAAGATGGCTGCTATTTAACTTGGAGCCACCTTATTTCACTGGCATACAACCACAAAGGTATAACAATCTTTTCAATTGGACAATGACTTACAGAGAGGATTCGGATTTTGTATATTCTTACAACCAGGTAGAACGTCATAGGGATAACAGCAGTTTCACTGATGTAAAGATTGAAAGAAAATCAAAACTTGCTATTGCTATGATTTCTAACTGTTTTGCCACCAACAACCGTCTTGAGTATATCCAGGAACTCAGAAAGCACATACCTCTAGATTTCTACGGACGCTGTGCAGGACGCGTGTGCTCGCCGGGTGCATGTAATGATACAGCTATGAAGAAATACAAATTTTATCTTGCTTTTGAAAATGGTAACTGTGTGAGTTACATCACGGAAAAATTCTGGAACCCCTTGCTATTGTTCGAGGCTGTACCAGTGGTACTGGGGGGATCATCGCCACGTGACTACGAACTAGTAGCGCCCCCTGGCTCTTACATAAACACGGCTGACTTCTCTTCCCCAAAAGAGTTAGCTGCTTATTTATTAAAGTTAGATAAAAACGACCAGTTATACATGGAGTATCACAAATGGAGGAAGAACTACAGGGTGAAATCGCTCGGGCTTCACTCACGGAACGCATGGAAAATAAGCCCACCCCATCCGGCTTGGTGCGATCTGTGTGCAGCTGTGCATAATTCGTCTTTACCTCCCCAAGTCTACACCGACTTAGAAGCTTGGTACTCGCAAGATACATGTCCTTATGACCACCAAAATGTATTCTGTACAGCGTGGAATCGTTGTTGTTTTCGGAAAAAATCCAGTGATGTTTTTACCTGTTGGTGATTTTAAATGTATTCGACTGACATAAGGCTGACTGGGTCGGCGTTTGGCCTCTTTTTGGGGGTGTCAACGCTTAATGCCCGTGCCTATATTAGCGACCTTTCTGCCAGTGTATTTTTGCTTTGTCTGTATAGCAAATGCCCTTTATAGAACCAGCTGTGATGTAAACATATTTACGGTTCATGTTCATCTAAACTAGAGGATCCTAGTATGTATAGCCCATTTCGCGCGAGTTAGGTTGCAGTCTAAAAAGAAGGATTCGCCTGTCGGAAAAGTCAATTTTAAAACAACGGATATTGTTACTGAGAGCTAGCTAAACATTCGTGCTAACTGACGCTGATATTTGGAAAGTTCCGCACTCCTGTACGTTCAAACATCGAGTGAGTGTTTCGTCGATGACTGTCCTAGTATTTGAGATTTCTGTTCTGAGGTTTTGTTGATCGCCGTCTCTTTGCGCTGTGACGTACTTTCATCCCAATTCGCTGGAGGCGACGTTAATCTGGAGGTCACTTTGTGTCAAGGCGCGAGGACTGGATTGGGACTTTTCCTAGCCAGTTTCCATGGGTAGAGTGTGGTTCGCAGAGAGGTTGGATTTAACCATTTCTCAATGTACGATCGATTTTCACCTGGATGCCAATCTGAAGAATTTATGAGGAACTGTGGATTTACCCATGTCGGTGGACTGAGACATGCAAGAGATGACACCTCATCATTATACTAACACTGGATCAACCAGTCCTGTTCCCTTCTTGTAAGCTCTCAGGGCTGAGCGCAGTGCGAAAGAGCACGAAGTGCCACCGAATTGGCACCACACTAACTTCATTTAACTAACACTAACACTTTAATGATAAATTCTTAATCTAACATATAATGACGAGTCGCACTGTGAATATGATCAATATTTGGCCTCATTGGTTGGAACCAATTTTATGCATGGCCAATTTTATGCATGGCTTGTCTATTATGGAAATTCAGTAAATATCTCGAGGTTTACAATATGCAAACTTATATTATTGTTACGGATTTTTTTCGAACAGAGCAGAGGTGCTGGCCTCGACATATTACCCAGTTTACCCTGAAAGTTTACTATGGTTTAGTTTTCTTACACAAATTTGCAAACCATGATTTTGATGATTCATTTCGTGTTGATAATCGACTTTCTTATCTGACCCAGAACAAATACTAGAAACCATTTCACTTTCTCTTTTTGATATAGTTGGATCATTGCATCTAAAATATTGTAACCCAGTCTCAAACGTCTGAACCACAATACTTACTGTCATAACAATAGCGTTATTTCTGTGTTTAATTTTTGTTTTTTTTATATAAAAAGAGTGCCTGAAACCTCGTCAAGCGATGGTATATCGCTGGCGGCACATATTAGAAGAGCGCTGCAAGCCTGTCTATAAATGTAATGCCGCGGATTGTGAATTGGGATATTTTACTTGACCTTTAGTTCATTCAGATCAGGACAGTGCTTACACCACAGTTTACTATAATGGATATCACATCAATAAAAGTGAATCAGTAAGTTTGTAAAGAAATTACGTTGCGCAGTGAAATGTTTGCACGTAAACAAAGTTGTTTTGTAACAGTTATATCCTTGTCATCATTTCTATCACTGTCCGAGATATTCATCAGACATTTTTTCAACGGGATTACTTTTAGCCGAGCAAAAAGTAGGATAAACGTTATATACATTTTACAAATAAGAAGTACATAGACAGATTGGCTAAATTTTAATATAATATGTTACTTCGTTGAATAATGGGAGCTGAAGTTTAGAAGGCATAGTAGGGCTTTAGGTGATGGACAAACGAATGTTTAAGCACAAATCATGAGTCGGGGATTTCTGGCCGTTGTATTTACCCTAGACCTGCTTGACTCGGGTCCTTTCCCAGGTCATGCAAATACACGGTACAGAAAGAAAGGGGATAAAGTACCCCTTTGCCTACAACCATTTGATGTAGAGAAAACAAGGTACAAAGGCGATCCCCAATTCATGGTGAATGCTAGAGGACAGTATCACACATGTTGGAAAACAACAATGCCAACTTCAACTGCTTACTGTCGAATTTCTGTTTGTTCAGCTCTGTTTGCCATAGATCTGGTTCATGAGAAACTGGTCACAAACGTGAGAAAATCACTCTGCAAGGTCTTCTTGGTACCCTCCCACATCTACGTGACATTTTTCTGCCTCGTGCTCTTTGATAACTAGAAGAAGCCAGTCCCGGAGACAAACGTTATTGGATTGGCCTTACGCGCGTAAAACGAGTTTTACTATACATGTGTATGTAAAATATTCACTTTCAGCTAACAAATATTCTTTTAACACAAAATTTGAGGTCAAACCGTTTTTTCAGCATTGTAGAAAACCTCAAGAGTTGTGGGTAGCAAGGGTTGGGCGGGGGAGGGGGGTGTCCTCAGTTAATAAACAAAAATCACAAAAATACAACAAACAAAATAACAGTATATATACCGTATATATCCAAACTCTTATGACTGTGTAGAACTAGTATCCAGTCAGTGCTCCAGTATTATCTGATGGTCATACTCTAGTCTTTTATAATGAAAATACCCTTGGTGATACAACTGACATCAAGTATAGTAAAATCAGAGGAGAGAAGACAATGTGATTTACCTCACTGTTGATTGTTGATATAAACGTTTGTATAGTAGCAACTTACATAAACCCTAGCATCATGCTTATGCAGGATGAGGTAATGAGAGTGCTGGTAGCTGCAAGTTATTAGGCGTGACTGGTCCAGAATATCTCATAATGTTGCACTGTCATCAAATTAAGTATGACAGTAATGCAAAGACACCCAATTAACTATCGCAACTTATGGTAATTATCTGTTCAAAAAACGTGGATTTCCGATACATATCATGACAGAGATTAAAATGGTAGTTAGCACGGTAACTAAGGTAACTACCTTCTTAAAACACTGCATTGTACTGAAAAAGTATGGTACTTCTGTGGTAATTATGATGACTTTGTGATAATGAAAGTGAAACAAGAATGAGGGATAATAAGCCTAATTTTCACGGGAAATGATAGCTACCGATCATACAGAGAAAATGTATTTATTTATGGGGTATGTCACACAAATACTCCACTTTCATATGTTTGCATCTGAAAGAATTTGGATCTCAGTTGTCGTCTAATTCTTTAATTCAACCTCCGTCTTCCAAGAAAGTACAGCGGCAGTTCAATGCCATCTTCAGCGATATGCCGATCGGACGGAAGTATGCTCAAACAACTTCTTGAAAATAGATATTAGTTATACAATAGGTCCAATATCCCTAAGTTTGAGTTAACACTTCATTTTAATCAGCAAATAATACAGACATATAACCTAGACATATATAATACATGTAAACTAAAATACAGTGAATTTATTATTTTAGACGAATATTTAAGCTGATTATGAAAAAAGACTCTCTTCTTCATTTTCACTCTCGATATAAATTGATAAGAATGCATTGTTATCACAAATATCCTATGGTATGGTAATGGTATGCCTAATTGTATGCAACTTACCAGGTGCGGCCTGGCTTGAATTTCTATGACTCACGGTTATCTCCAATTGTACAATTGCCCCCTCTCTTTGTTGAACAAAAACAATCCCAATTATAAATGTAAGCCGTTTACTAAGAGAGATATGATCATTTCATTAACTATACCCCAATTTCTTGAGCTGAGAAAAATAGGCCCTTGCCACACTGTAGGCATGAATTCCTCCGAAATCCACAATGAGTCCCAGTATATCGTTTGTTAACATATATTTCCTCGCAGATTACAGTGCAGAAAATCATAAAAATATAGCTTTGGGGAGTAATGGTGGTGATGATACGCGACCCTGTCATCCCATGGGCAGAGTGCACACTCGTCTCTTCGCTGACCGTAAGATATGACTGATCCGAAAATTGTAATGACCTAGGTGCACTTTCCTAAAACTGAATTCAGTCTGTCGCGCTGTTGTCGTACCTGTTCCAGATCTCCACCGCACACAGTGCGTCAAACAACCACATTTTTTGCCCTGGGTTAGCTTGCATAAATAGATCGTAGCAACATTCGATTGTATGGCATACACAATCGAGTCTACAGTTGGTGGTAAAAATAAGCCGTGTCGCTTGCAAATAGGAATTGTAAAGGGGAATTTAAAATTGTTGATGTTAGAATCAAGATTGTAGGTCGAATTTGACTTATAAAGTTGAACTGCGTAAATAGACAGTGTACCATTTAATAACTTTTCTCGCCTTTATCTCCAAAAGAGTTGGATCCTTCTTAGCCCAGGAGCCTCCAACCAATACGGTCGCCGTGAGTTCACGTCTAGGTCATGCAGCCCGGTTTCCTGCCACCATAATGTTGGCCGCTGTCGTGTTAGTGAAATATTCTGGCGTACGGCGTAAACACCAATAAATAAATAAGTACAAATCCTATGTGGTCTTGTCGTAGTGAAGGCTTTCATATTGGTGACCCGTTCATCTGTTGAGAAATCTATTCCGTTCAAATCCGCATGCATCATAACGTAACATTAAGGCCACATATAGAGGTTATAGAACAAAAGACTCTGTGTTATGATGAGTATCACTCGAGTCTATTATTGTTTAAGAATCACGAGTCTCTGGCACACAGTACACTTTTCACTTTTTAAGTCGTTTAACCACAGCCGGATCATCAAGTATCTGGGTTCGCATGGATGTTTATGAGACCAAACGCCTTTTCGCCGTTTGAAACGAAGCATAAATATAACGAAACACAATGTAAGTTACATAAAACCCCAAAGCCTCTTGATGTTTACTGCTTATAGTTGACAATAAAAAATGTGCCGTTTTATTCTAAAGCATATTATATACACCTAGAATTACCGTCAGAACGTACCTTTTAACTTTCTGTGACGATCATTTCAGCCGTTGTGTACATGTGCACCTGTTGACACAGCTTGCGCTGCTAGATGTATTTGGTAGCATTCAGAGCTGGAGCCTGCGAAGGTAAGTTTTTGTCGAATGCATATCAACAGTTTTACAAAACATAATGGCAATTATGGTGAGCAATGGTTGAGATTGTCAAAAAAGAAAATAATAATAAATAACTGCAAGTTACAAAAACCCTACACGAAGAAAGTTTATTACTGACAGAATGACTTGTTGAAGAAATGGGCGTGATAAATTCGATCAAAAACAACACGGTTTTATTTAATGAATCCGTGTCTTATTGTAAACGGCGTAGGTTTAAATAGTCGGAATAAACAATTTTATCACATTCTTGACCGAAATATTACCGTAATTAAGAATTACAACCTGACTAGAGACATGAAATCGCTGGTGCTAAAACCATACATGTTATTATGCGCATACAGTCAGATTTAGGACCGTAATTAGCCGATTCATTTATTTCAGTGAAGCCTACAACTGGCAATTTGGCTGAAGTTATTTCTAGACTAACAATGGGCCATGGCTATATAATTTTATTACAACTAAAATGATTATTTTCATTATCTGACAAATCAAAGTGTGAAAAATTACCAACAAACACAAGTACTACTGAAAAAGTGGTTTGTTGATGAACCAGCTGTGAAACATTTCACTGATCACATACTGTTGTGGTTTGTGCATGGTTTGCTTAATAATGATAATAATTAATAAATAACCATAATGAACTTATGGTGCCAAAGTTCAGTTGATATATTCTGGTACATAGTCTCTGTGGTCCACTTTTGATATCTCAGATAACTTCTACTTGCACGCCACTGGAGCTGGATTCTCAGGTTCGTGAGACTGGAGAGTCCCAGAATTTTGGGACTCGGAAAAGTCTCATGAGACCCTTGTCTCAAATTATGGTACCAAAGTTCAGTTGACATATTCTGGTATATAGTCTCTGTGTTCCACTTTTGGTATCTCAGATAATTTGCACTTGCACGAGACTAAAGCTGGATTTTCAGGTTTTGTGAGACTGGAGAGTCCAGAATTTTGGGACTGGGAAAAGTGTCATGAGACCCTTGTCTCAAATTATGGTACCAAAGTTCAGTTGACATATTCTGCTACATAGTCTCTGTGGTCCACTTTGATATCTCAGATGATTTGCACTTGCACGAGACTGGAGCTGGATTTTCAGGTTTCGTGAGACTGAAGATTCCCAGAATTTTAGGACTGGCAAAATTCCCAGATTTTTGACCGTGTATTCCCGGCTTCCTGGAACTGATTCCCACCAAGTGTCAACTGTCTCTGAATTCTTAAACTGGATCTCAAATCACTATTCCAGACACTGGAACTGTTTCCCAATTCCCGGTTCAAGTATTTTCCCACCCTTAACATAATATCTACTTATTGAGAATACTTACCAGCAATTTGGTGTCTACTCCTGGCAGATTCCAAATCCATCTATAGATTTCCACGTGGTGTGAGAGGAGCAATGAAGCAAATAATGAGGCTCTAATGGGTCAAAAGGGCAATTTTTAACAGTTTGTAAACACGGATGTCACGATGACGTCATCGCGATCGCAATCAAGATCTCCAAATAATGGTATATGCCAATGTCTGAAAAGACCATATTTTTATCCACATTACCAAAATGTATAACAAATTTCCACACATGGGTATTAAATGATAAATTCCTTTTTAAACTGTGGTGGGAAAATCCTGTTCCGATTTCTAAAAGCCTACAATCGCGGGTTCTGTAGACATCCTAATTACCATAAATGTACGAAAATGGCGGCAAGACAAACTTCTTATTTAGAGGTTGAACTGAGGAAAATAAATGTCATTTTACTCTGTGAAACAAGAACGAAAATAGAAGGTAAAGGTTTTTCAGATAAGACAATGACAAAGGATTTCGTAAATTCTACATTATTATTACTACATTGCTGAAAAATACGTATAATTATCTCAAATATGTAGGAACGCCGATACAACAACAACATCACTCGTCCATGAAACAGATAAACATAAGTTTAAAAACTTCGAACGAGAACAATTGAACGTTTTACTCGCAAATGTTGACTTCATAAATTAACTAGTAAGGCCTCAGATAACGATCTTAACAAAACTTCCGTGAAAATTCCTTAAAACATGAATATATGCAACCTCCGTACGTTAAATTTATTCCTTAAATCCTGCTTTGTTAAATCCCGCTACAATACTATTAGAGACATCGACGTGACATTTGTTTATTCACAATTTATTTATTTATTTATTTGATTGGTGTTTTACGCCGTACTCAAGAATAGTTCACTTATACGACGGCGGCCAGCATTATGGTGGGTGGAAACCGGGCAGAGCCCGGGGGAAACCCACGACCATCCGCAGGTTGCTGGCAGATCTTTCCACTTAGGGCCAGAGAGGAAGCCGGCATTATTCACAATGTAAGGTCTGATACTAAATACACACATCTAAATTATAATTAGGAAATCATTATGTAAGAATTATTTAAAAAGTCAGCAGTGATTGTAAAGTTCCAATTTGTACACCGCGTCCGACTTACAAGACTTACTCTATATAGTCAATCGTGACAATTTGTTCACCGTGTCTGACATACATGACTCACTGTATGTAGTCAATCGTGACAATTTGTTCACCGTGTCTGACATACAAGACTCACTGTATATAGTCAATCGTGACAATTTGTACGCCGTGTCTGACATACAGGGCTCACTGTATATAGTCAATCGTGACAATTTGTACACCGTGTCTGACATACAGGGCTTACTATATATAGTCAATCGTGACAATTTCTACACCGTGTCTGACATACAGGGCTTATTATATATAGTCAATCGTGACAATTTGTACACCGTGTCTGACATGCAGGTCTTATTATATATAGTCAGTCGTGACCATTTGTACACCGTGTCTGACATACAGGTCTTATTATATATAGTCAATCGTGACATAGTGTACACCGTGTCTGACATACAGGGCTTATTAAATAGAGTAAATCGTGACAATTTGTACACCGTGTCTGACATACAGGTCTTATTATATATAGTCAATCGTGGCAATTTGTACACCGTGTCTGACATACAGGGCTTATTATATATAGTCAATCGTGACAATTTGTACACCGTGTCTGACATGCAGGGCTTATTATATATAGTCAATCGTGACAATTTGTATACCGTGTCTGACATGCAGGGCTTATTATATATAGTCAATCGTGACAATTTGTATACCGTGTCTGACATACAGGGCTTATTATATATAGTCAATCGTGAGAATTTGTACACTGTGTCTAACATACAGGGCTCACTGTATATAGTCAATCGTGACAATTTGTACGCCGTGTCTGACATACAGGGCTTATTATATATAGTCAATCGTGACAATTTCTACACAGTGTCTGACATATAGGGCTTATTATATATAGTCAATCGTGACCATTTGTACACCGTGTCTGACATGCAGGTCTTATTATACATAGTCAATCGTGACAATTTGTACACCGTGTCCGACTTACAAGACTTACTCTATATAGTCAATCGTGACATAGTGTACACCGTGTCTGACATACAGGGCTTATTATACATAGTCAATCGTGACAATTTGTACACCGTGTCCGACTTACAAGACTTACTCTATATAGTCAATCGTGACAATTTGTACACCGTGTCTGACATACAACACTCACTGTATGTAGTCAATCGTGATAATTTGTTCACCGTGTCTGACATACAAGACTTACTGTATATAGTCAATCGTGACCATTTGTACACCGTGTCTGACATACAGGGCTTATTATATGTAGTTAATCGTGACCATTTGTACACCGCGTCTGACATACAGGGCTTACTATATATAGTCAATCGTGACCATTTGTACACCGTGTCTGACATACAGGGCTTATTATATATAGTCAATCATGACAATTTGTACACCGTGTCTGACATACAGGTCTTATTATATATAGTCAATCGTGACAATTTGTACACCGTGTCTGACATACAGGTCTTATTATATATAGTCAATCGTGACATAGTGTACACCGTGTCTGACATACAGGGCTTATTAAACATAGTCAATCGTGACAATTTGTACACCGTGTCTGACATACAGGTCTTATTATATATAGTCAATCGTGACCATTTGTACACCGTGTCTGACATACAAGTCTTATTCTATATAGTCAATCGTGGCAATTTGTACACCGTGTCTGACATACAGGGCTTATTATATACTGTCAATCGTGACATAGTGTACACCGTGTCTGACATACAGGGCTTACTATATATAGTCAATCGTGACCATTTGTACACCGTGTCTGACATGCAGGGCTTATTATATATAGTCAATCGTGACAATTTGTATACCGTGTCTGACATACAGGGCTTACTAAATATAGTCAATGGTGACAATTTGTAGGCCTACACCGTGTCTGACATACAGGTCTTATTATATATAGTCAATCGTGACCATTTGTACACCGTCTCTGACATACAGGTCTTATTATATATAGTCAATCGTGGCAATTTGTACACCGTGTCTGACATACAGGGCTTATTATATACAGTCAATCGTGACATAGTGTACACCGTGTCTGACATACAGGGCTTATTAAATATAGTCAATCGTGACAATTTGTACACCGTGTCTGACATACAGGTCTTATTATATATAGTCAATCGTGACCATTTGTACACCGCGTCCGACATACAAGACTTATTGTGTATAGTCAATCGTGACCATTTGTACACCGTGTCTGACATACAGGGCTTATTATATATAGTTAATCGTGACCATTTGTACACCGTGTCTGACATACAGGGCTTATTATATATAGTCAATCGTGACCATTTGTACACCGTGTCTGACATACAGGGCTTATTATATATAGTCAATCGTGACCATTTATACACCGTGTCTGACATACAAGTCTTATTATATATAGTCAATCGTGACCATTTGTACACCGTGTCTGACATACAGGTCTTATTATATATAGTCAATCGTGACATAGTGTACACCGTGTCTGACATACAGGGCTTATTATATATAGTCAATCGTGACAATTTGTATACCGTGTCTGACATACAGGGCTTATTATATATAGTCAATCGTGACAATTTGTACACCGTGTCTGACATACAGGGCTTATTATATATAGTCAATCGTGACAATTTGTACATCGTGTCTGACATACAGGTCTTATTATATATAGTCAATCGTGACCATTTGTACACCGTGTCTGATATACAGGTCTTATTATATATAGTCAATCGTGACCATTTGTACACCGTGTCTGACATGCAGGTCTTATTATATACAGTCAATCGTGACATAGTGTACACCGTGTCTGACATACAGGGCTTATTATACATAGTCAATCGTGACAATTTGTACACCGTGTCCGACTTACAAGACTTACTCTATATAGTCAATCGTGACAATTTGTACACCGTGTCTGACATACAAGACTCACTGTATGGTGTCAATCGTGATAATTTGTTCACCATGTCTGACATACAAGACTTACTGTATATAGTCAATCGTGACCATTTGTACACCGTGTCTGACATACAGAGCTTATTATATATAGTTAATCGTGACAATTTGTACACCGTGTCTGACATACGGGGCTTATTATATATAGTCAATCGTGACAATTTGTACACCGTGTCTGACATACAGGTCTTATTATATATAGTCAATCGTGACATAGTGTACACCGTGTCTGACATACAGGGCTTACTAAATATAGTCAATCGTGACAATTTGTACACCGTGTCTGACATACAGGTCTTATTATATATAGTCAATCGTGACAATTTGTACACAGTGTCTGACATACAGGTTTTATTATATATAGTCAACCGTGGCAATTTGTACACCGTGTCTGACATACAGGGCTTATTATATATAGTCAATCGTGACAATTTGTACACCGTGTCTGACATACAGGTCTTATTATATATAGTCAATCGTGACAATTTGCACATCGTGTCTGACATACAGGTTTTATTATATATAGTCAATCGTGACATAGTGTACACCGCGTCTGACATAAAGGTCTTATTATATATAGTCAATCGTGACATAGTGTACACCGTGTCTGACATACACGGCTTATTATATATAGTCAATCGTGACAATTTGTACACCGTGTCTGACATACAGGTCTTATTATATATAGTCAATCGTGACCATTTGTACACCGTGTCTGACATACAGGTGTTATTATATATTGTCAATCGTGACATAGTGTACACCGTGTCTGACATACAGGGCTTATTATATATAGTCAATCGTGACAATTTGTACACCGTGTCTGACATACAGGTCTTATTATATATAGTCAATCGTGACCATTTGTACACCGTGTCTGACATACAAGTCTTATTATATATAGTCAATTGTGGCAATTTGTACACCGTGTCTGACATACAGGGCTTATTATACATAGTGAATCGTGACAATTTGTACACCGTGTCCGACTTACAAGACTTACTCTATATAGTCAATCGTGACAATTTGTACACCGTGCCTGACATACAAGACTCACTGTGTGTAGTAAATTGTGACAATTTGTTCACCGTGTCTGACATACAAGTCTTACTGTATATAGTCTATCGTGACCATTTGTACACCGTGTCTGACATTTAGGGCTTATTATATATAGTTAATCGTGACCATTTGTACACCGTGTCTGACATACAGGGCTTATTATATATAGTCAATCGTGACCATTTGTACACCGTGTCTGACATACAGGGCTTATTATATATAGTCAATCGTGACAATTTGTACACCGTGTCTGACATACAGGTCTTATTATATATAGTCAGTCGTGACCATTTGTACACTGTGTCTGACATAGAGGTCTTATTATATATAGTCAATCGTGACATAGTGTACACCGTGTCTGACATACAGGTCTTATTAAATATAGTCAATCGTGACAATTTGTACACCGTGTCTGACATACAGGTCTTATTATATATAGTCAATCGTGGCAATTTGTACACCGTGTCTGACATACAGGGCTTATTATATATAGTCAATCGTGACAATTTGTACACCGTGTCTGACATGCAGGGCTTATTATATATAGTCAATCGTGACAATTTGTATACCGTGTCTGACATACAGGGCTTACTATATATAGTCAATGGTGACAATTTGTACACTGTGTCTGACATACAGGTCTTATTATATATAGTCAATCTTGACAATTTGTACACCGTGTCTGATATACAGGGCTTATTATATATAGTCAATCGTGACAATTTGTACACCGTGTCTGACATACAGGGCTTATTATATATAGTCAATCGTGACAATTTGTTCACCGTGTCTGCCATACAAGACTTATTGTATATAGTCAATCGTGACAATTTGTACACCGTGTCTGACATACAGGGCTTATTATATATAGTCAATCGTGACATAGTGTACACCGTGTCCGACATACAGGGCTTATTAAATATAGTCAATCGTGACAATTTGTACACCGTGTCTGACTTACAGGTCTTTTTATATATAGTCAATCGTGACCATTTGTACACCGTGTCTGACATACAGGGCTTATTTTATACAGTCAATCGTGACATAGTGTACACCGTGTCTGACATACAGGGCTTATTAAATATAGTCAATCGTGACAATTTTGGAATTTGGAATAATTTAAATCATTTTAAGGCATGATTTTTTCCTTTTTTTTAAAATACTAAATGAGGTTCAGTTTTTTCCTCACGAAATCTTCTTTTTTGAATGAATATATGCGGTTAATAGTTTTTTCACTGAAATTTGTTCAGATATTAACTAGTACATACAACGTAAATACCTAAATTGAGTTCCTATGTATTTATAATGTTTGTAAATGTCAAAGTAATGTTGTTTTGAATCATTACATTAAATTTGGCGATACCCTTACTCTGAGAAAAAAATTTCTATAAATTTCCTATGATTTCACTTTACACAGTGTGACTGTTCGAAATACAGAACTTGCAACACTAAAGAAACTAAAGAGACATGGTTACCAACACAGACTTTTTATAAAAACATCAATCCTTCAATGGGCATTTCTGCATGTTCTGTTTCTGAGCATTTTTTTTCCGCTGAAAATGACTATGCTGTCTTATAACTCCGATGTGATTTCTCGAGATTTAAAAAGCACTTAGTGAGGAGATGAAATGTGAATCACTAAAATATAGTGAAAGACTTAGAACAGTACAACAACAAGAACAGTGACAATAGTGTGAATTATTGCCAGATGGTCACAAGTAACCGATTAAATATGACCTCTTGTTTGTTTACCAGAGTAATGGTTTTATTCTAAGCATTAGAAATGCTTCATTTAAATGCTGTGTAAATGCTCAATTGATACCAGATTACACACCCATATCACCTTGAATTAGGAAAAAAATGCAGTGGTGTTACATGTTATTGCAATTTATTAGACGTCACAGGCCTTGTTTTACTCAAAATGCTGTGTCATCCCATTTAACATATGATAACGTCAAAGCAATGCAAACGGACCAGGCCCCATGGATGTTTATTCCACCAGCAGAAGCCTGGTTTTTACAGTAAAACAATATAATTAAAGACGTGCAGCATAAAGAGTGAAACAACGACGGCAGTGTGATAGTTTGCAAATGGTCACAAGAAGGTTGTAGATCAAAGCTATTCTCCAATAATGTTTTCTAACATTCCCCAATTCTCATTGCACGTGAACGATTCTCGACCATGACTCTCAAACATGTCAAAAATAATGTTATGTATCATCCAGTTATTTTACAAAAACTTAACATGAACATTATTCACTAAGTGTGTATATATCTAGTGAAAAATATATTTGAGAATTTGGTCGACTCAATAAGTTTCACTGAACTTGCCTGGAGCAGCCTGAACGCCTGAAGACAATCAGCAACAATATCTACAGAGACTGAAGTCAACCCATAAAAACAGCACAGAAAACCACTCCAAACTAAACCAGTCGTGGAACAAAGCTAAACAGCTTCCGGCTTAGCTTAGCTAAACGAAAGGCAACTGATACCCATTAAATCAACATTTCCCCAGAAGATTTGCCCAAACCCCTCACACTAACTTAGAGTAAATTTATTCATCATAGCCTGGTAAACATGGGGGCCATCCAATTACACTAGCGCGTGACCTTAAAAAAGAAAGGATGTCTACAGCGCAAATGAATTATCAGGTGGTGACCTAAAAATCAGCTGTAGATCTGAAACACAAAACGAAGCTTCTGCGAGTTGACCTCCTAGCAAATAAACCAGTTCGGGCCACATGTACAGCACAAAGAACAATGCAAAGGAGTATTATGTGGCATTCACCTAATTACAAAATGCAAGACCTCATGACAAAACTGAAAGAGCATGTTATATGTGCAAAACGCCCCAGTAAGGATAACACACCAACAACCAGTGTTATGCTCGTTTTTAAGGGATTAAAGTTACCAGAAACCGTTCAGCTTTCGCTACATAGCGTTATTGTAAAGCCTCTCTACGAGACACCAAGGCGATGCTACAAGTGCCAAAAATTTGGCCACACCAAGAAATTTTGTAAAGCAGACAATGTTTGCCCAAATGTTCAGGAAAACATGAGTATCAAAATTGCAACAAAACAAAAGCTACCTGCTCAACCTGCAAACAAAATCATTCAGCCGGCCACAACAGGTGGATGGCATAGAAAAGACCTAAAGCAATTGAATTTATAAGAAGTTATGCGGAAGCTGTCAAAGGAGCCCACCAGACACAAAGACTCGCCAACCAAAGCGTGCCAAGAAATCTTTACGCCCCGGTTACAAAGGTATCGCAGCATGATCAAGCCGAACCTGAGAATCACACACCACAAACACATGAAGGAGAAACCGACAAATTTTGCACGAGCATGTTCGATTTTCTTGATTTTGTAAATATAGTGATCAACTCGACTCTGTTTATAGTTAATGGTCAACCGCCAGAACTAAAACTGACATAACAGCAAGTATCGCTCATGATTTTTTCAGTTGGAAATTAAGTACAAAGAAATAATAGATTGAGGAACGAACGACATCAACCTCCACTAAGGTAACACAACGTCTAAACAACTCACGATAAGTGTAACAATAGTCATTTAACGATTATCTATCCTGACAATAAATTTCAAACCAACTCACTTAAACATCCTCGAATCAAACTTATGGCATGCACAAAAATGGGGACAATTTAAAAATAGTGGCTTCTGAAGTAAATCCCGATATTATTTGTATCCAAAAAGCATTCCCAAAGCTAGTAACAAATCCAAATGCAAATTCCATATACCAGGTTACAACTGACACCGCTGTGATAGATTACAAGATACACCAGGAGAATTTGTCAACAAACACATTGTACATTGTGTGTGTGGGCTCACATGGCATAAATGACAGTCTTGAATGGCAAGCAATCCAGATCGTTCACAACGATAAACCAATCATCATCAACCTTTATTTTCCATGAAATAAGAAGAAAATATCCAAAATAGAACTTTATAATATTATTGCTAAGTTTAGTCATAGTGTTGTTATTTGCGGCGAGTTCAGTAGTCATAACCCGATGTGGGACACAAACTGTAAACAGAGTGAGAATCGTGGTAAGGAAGTATAGGCACGGTTAGAAGATCATAACTTAGTTAACTCCAAACAACGGCGAAGGAACAAGAATAGACTTCGGCACAGGCAACACTTCAGCCACAGATCTCAATATCACCACTCTTGATCTGGCCTCCAAAGCAGACTGAAATGTTAAACCAGGCACACTTGGGTATTCTAACTGAACTTACTATATCTCAGATGGAAACAAACATTAACGAAATTAAATTTTTGTTTCCCAAAGGTTACTGGGAAAACTTTAAGAAAGATTGCCAAAAATTATCTATTGACGACGAATGCCTCTCAGACAGAGACTTATTCAATTAAAATGTAACTGATGCTGTACTCATCATAGCGGAAAAACTTCCAAATTTCATCAAAATATAAAAAACCTATAAATGCGATTCCTCGGTGGAATAGCGAATAACCGGAAATTATAAGAAACAAAAAGTCACTGCGAAGATTTAAAAGAACCACATTACATACATACAAAACAAATACAAATTATTAAAACTTGAAGCTGAAAAATCAGTCACTTGCAAAAAAAAAAACAAATACTGGGAGGACTATTGTAATACGATTTACACAAAATGCATCTCAAAACAGGTATGGAACAAAACCGAACATATACAAAGCAAATCAGTCGGCCAAATCCCAACTCTAGGTAGCGAACACAAACCATTCGTGAAAAAGCTAAATGTTTCGCAAAATTCTTCGCGGATAATAGCAGCGACCGAAATCTTAATCCGGCTTTCAAACAAATCAAGGATAACACAGTTCTACAAATCGATCGCGACGATCACGCGAGCATTATCTTAACAAAGACTTCGCCGCTCAGGAATATCACAAAGCCCTTCGCTGCAAAAAGGAAACCTCGCCAGGTGAAGACAAATTAGGCTACAAAATTCAAAAACCTTTACCTCTAAAAACTCAGAATATAAGACTGAAACTGATAAATACAAGTTGGAGACAAAAACGGCTGCCCCAAGCCGGGAATTCTTCCATTGTCATACCCATTCCTAAACCCGGAAAAAATCCCTAGAGCTGTAACTCCTACCGCCCAATATCGCTCACCTCATGGCTAATGGAAACCATGGCCAAAACAGGCCAGAATTTCATCTCAGCAACCAGAATATTTTGAATGAAACATAAAGTGGATTCAGAACAGGACGTTGCACACACGACCATCTTACGAAATTGCAACATCAAATCCGAACAGGAAAAAGTAGGCGTGAATACACTCTGGCTGTTTTCCTAGACATTGAAAAAGCCTTTCACCTTGTATGACAAGATGGAGTTATACTCCAGTTTGATAAATTCGGAATAAAAGGTAGAATCTAAATACTGGTTTAATGATTACCTAAGAAATCGGGAACATCTAAGCTAAACTTGGAAAATCTTTGCTCCACAGAATGACACCACACTCCAAGACCAAATTTCTAAACTTGAAAACTCAGTTTATATCAAATCATAGGCCATAGAACATACTGACAAATACTATAGTGATCTTCTAAAATTATATTCCGACAGATCTAAAAAAGCGCAGAGTCAGACAGGATCATCATTTGTAATACCGGAACTAAACATAGTTAAGAATTACAAACTGCCTAACTACCTCTCCGTTTATTCCACTGCGCTAGTTGCAATCATCATGACATTGCAATGGATTCTTGAGAGCAACCCAAACCGACTGGTCATACTAAGCCACTTTCTCAGCGGAATGATTTCCACCAAAAACTAAAAGTCGGAGAGTAGGCCAGAAATCCTACCAGAAAATTTCTCACAACAGAAAAGGAACTACGAACTGTGCTACGGACAACGACGAGTCCACATACCTGTGCCGATATTGGGGTGTTACCCACCCACCCCAACCGCAAGGTGACAAGAAGAAATTTACAGTGGACAAGACTCTTCTATCATAATTTTTGTCTATATGATGATATTTTCAAACATTGCCCCGTCAACTGAAGACAAGTGGCGTTGTGGTATTTCACCCTAGAAATATGCACGACGACCCGTTACCGTCCCGAAAATGGTCACATCAAAGGTGGCTGCTAGTTAACTCGAAGAGACCTTTTCACTGGCATAATGCCACAAAGGTATAACAACCTTTTCAACTGGACAATGACTTACAGAGAGGATTCGGATTTTCTATACTATTACAACCATGTCAAACGTCTCTCGGAAAATGACACCTTTTCTTACATTAACATTATGGCCAAAACAAAACTCTCCCCTGCAAAGAGTTCTAACTGTTTTCACACCAACAACCGTCTTGAGTATATCCAGGAATTCCAAAAGCACATGCGTGTAGCTTGCTTCGGAAAATGTGCAGGAAGCGTGTGTTCGGAGCACGAATGTAATGACGCGGCTATGAAGAAATACAAATTTTATCTCGCTTTTGAAAATGGTAACTGTCGGAATTACATCTCTGAGAAATTCTGGACCGCCTTGTTGACATTTGAAACTGTGTCAGTTGTAATGGGGGTGATCATCGCCACGTGATTACAAACTAGTAGCGCCCCCTGGATCTTATATAAACAAAGCTGACTTTGCTTCCCTCAACGAGTTAGGTGCTTACCTGGTTAAGTTAGACAAAGACGACCAGCTATATATGGAGTATCACAATTTGAGGAAGAACTACAGGGGGACATTGAGTGATGTGCACACTAGTAGAAATTGGAAGAGCGTCCTTCTACCACATCCGGCTTGTGCACAGCTCTGCATAATTCGTCTTTACATCCCCAAGTCTACACCGACTTAAAAGCTTAGTATTCACAAGATACATGTCCTTATGATCACCAAAATGCATTCTGTACATCGTGGAATCGTTGTTGTTTTCGGAAGAAATCCAGTGATTTTTTTTGTTTTTTTTTTAAGCATTTATTGCTGATATGCTATTGCTTCTGTATAATTCTACCATGTCCATAAACCATTTTATTTCATTTTGATCCAGAGTATATTTAAAGAGGTATAACTTACAAATAAATACCGCTTGATAGTGTATAGAATGAGATTATAACGGATCATCTGGCCATGTTGCTAACCCTACCTATATAAGTAAGAAAAGTTCCATATTTGCCGATGTGCTTTATAATGTTACATCGATTACCAAAAATCGTTTGAATTCCATGCTATTTAGAAAAAAACATTTTACAGCCATTCGAGGCGAAACGATAGCACATAAAATCTCTAACAGGTCGTACATATACATGTAAGGACCACCGGTGTACAATTGCAATATTCTTTAGCACGGCCTAGGACACCAATCAAATAAATAATATACACGTAACGTTCAGGCATCAACTTAACAGGGCTTTAGAGGATATATCCAAGGAGTTTTGACGGGATACCAGCGGTTTCTTTTCTGACATAAGACCCATATTCACTTCAATTTCAGTTATCATGTGAGCGATTAAATACCTATGTCGACAACGGAAGTGACGTATGGACGGAATACAATACCACAATATATCCAGCAGAGCTGTGCTGTAACTATTTGGCAAAACAGACATGCATCCCTCACAGCGGCTGTGTACCGGTGGTTGACTGAGGTTTAAATAAACCTGCCGCTGTCTTATCAGTGAAATATTCTTGTGTACGGCACAAAACACCAATCAAATGAATAATTAAATGGACATAAACCCGCATAAACTCGACCAGGACAATATTCCGGGAGCGTCTTGCCAATAATATCACTGTGAGACATAAGTGTGAAAGTCTTACAACAACTTATACAAACTTATACACTTATCCCAGATTAATCCCACGCTGAAGCTGGTCATCGTCGTATAACTGAAATGTTCTTCAGTAAATCGTAAAACTATATTAAAATAAATGCATAAATTCTCGTTCCACCCAGTGTTGTGCTTTGACAGTTGACGCAATTTTGCGCCTTGCTGTTATTCAGTATACAACATGTATTTGTTTTTGTGAATATTAAGTTTAAATGTAGGAATTCATACATGCTCTGTCGGTAATTTCAACAAACCTTATTTCAACGAATTCGGAAGAAGTACAAAGGTACGTACAAAGATCAGACTAGGAATGCTTTAAACATATTCTTCTCAATAACTGTGGGGAACAATTTGTTGAAATTTAACATTGAATAATTTCAAAACACGCCGCAGAAGATATGCTAAAAATGCATTTCTTCAATGTGCAAATTAGATACCTACAACAAAATGCCTCAAAGCAGGCTTAAATAAAATTAAAACATTTGATAAATGCATTATATTAGGTACGGGTGTTTGGGGTCTAAGCGATCTTTTAGTTATAAATCTCGTTAAAAGTTAAACAGCACCAGTTTTGAAATGCACACTGAGGGTTTTCAAAACATATTGTAAACAGATCTTGCTATAACAGTGCAGTTTACAGCCGCTATCTCAGCACTTGTGGATAAACTATGGCAGGCAAAGATTGCTACAATTATTTTCGCATGACTTCACCCTCTTTAGTTCCGTAGTCGCGATACGTGGTTGCGATATGTGAAACGAAGCTATAACTCCTCGAAGAATTTACATTTCTGTCAACACCCGACCCACTTCAAAGCACTTGTGGTAGTTTCCGTATAAAAGGACAGGGTATAAGGTGTATAGGCACGGCAGGGCGGTCATTTATTTCTTAGTTGTCTAGCACCTACATGCACATAAAACACACTCACAAAACAAGACTTAAATCTGCTCATGTCTAACATTTATTGACGAATAAGCTGTTTAAAAACGATAAACAAGTCTGTGCTTGGGTGAACCTATGGTGCGAATCAAGTGCAGAGAACTTGATCAGATAGGACGACGCCGATCAGTACAGTGTACATTTATACCGAGGATGACCATATGTATAGTACATAACAGTACTTGGTATATAAGCCTTTATAAACAATTTTTTTTTGCTGTGCATACTATTAACTTGATGTATTATTCTGAAGTCCAAATTTGAAATTATATGCTAATTTTCATTTTTGGCAGGAAAGTCTAAGACAATTCTTGAAAAAATTAAAAACTCCTTAATGAGTTGTGCGCAGTAAACTGATTCGATGATAAAACGATATATAGGTCGAACGAAGGAAAGACATCATATAGATCTAATGAAGAAAAGACGATAGGTTTAGGGCTAACAAAGAAAATATGATATATACATGTAGGTCTGGCGAAGTAAAGAGGATATATAGGGCTAGCGAAGAAAAGACGATATATAGAACTAACGAAATAAAAACGATACAGAGGGCTAACAAAGAAAAGATGATATATACATGTAGGTCTGGCCAAGTAAAGACGATATATAGGGCTGGCGAAGAAAAGACGATATACAGAACTAACGAAATAAAAACGATACATAGGGCTAACAAAGAAAAGATGATATAAAGATGTAATGAAGAAAAGAAGATAGTTTTAGGTTTAACGAAGAAAAAATGATATATACATGTAGGTCTAACGAAGTAAAGGTATATATATATATATATATATATATATATATATATATATATATATATATATATATATATATATATATATATATATATATATATATATATATATATATATATATATATATATATATATATAATGTGTTTATAAGCCCTTCTTGACGAGAGAGTGAAATGAATGGAACAGCCACCCTAAATGTAAATATGTGCAATTCGTTTGAACCGGTTTGACTCTCGCTTTAATGTTTTTTCCATTGTTCTGCTCATACAGAAAATGAGCGGACCTGGCCAAGTAAAGCCACCATAAAATGTTCGCTATGGTTTCAAGCTACCGGTGAATAATACATGAAAACGTTGAATATTTTTTTCATGAAATGTCCCACTTTGGTCAATAAAATCCACTGTAGTCCTAACTGTTTGCAAGAAGAACACATTGTGATCGTAACCCAAAATTTTGCCCACACATCCATATAAATTGGTGTTTTACATGATGGCGATATAGCAACTAGCAATAACATGTTACACGTCAAAAAGTTTTGCTGGCGCTTTTTAGAGAAAATAAAATTATACATGGTCCTAAGCTGGATCCACAGTTGTATAGAAGAACTCCATCTAAAGGTATCTAAATTATGGATCAAATATTAAAGTCAGTCTGATTGCAGTTTTTACTCTAAATGTGCATTCCAATCTTGAAATGCTCTAAACTAACTGTCCTTAAAATTTGTAGTGCTAAATACAACAGAAAGTTTCCACGCTTATGGCACCAGAGAGTGACATATTCGGGCAAACAAGTGGGCTCTCCTAGACAGCTGTCTCATCACTTCATCAACTTTACGCATGGCGCAAGTTTGAAATGCTCGCAAAACGAGCCGGAGACCATTAATTGTGTACATCATGTTTGGTTGAAATGGAACAATGACTTTGACGTGGAGTATGGCAGTGGATTACATTCATGAGTGATAGGGAATGATTTATCCGGCTTTTAACAGTTTCATGGGTCAGTTTCTCCACGCGATAAACCTAATGACTGCTCAGTGGATTGCATAAATAACCTTTTCCTATAGATACCACATAACAGCCCGACAGTCTCAGTCACCAGGGGCCAAATAGTGCGTTTACCCTCAGATGTCCTTATTGCACTGCGCTCACCTACAAAGACTCTTGAAAGACGCTAACATATGCCATACAAATCCTGATTTGGGAATGTCACAGTCTTTGCAAGAAGACCTTCACAGCCCTGTGGAGAGAATGAAAATATTCCAAATCACACGAAACTACGGCCGGTTGCCTCTACTTGAAAGAATTGCATAGCCTAACGTTTGATTCTCACATTTCTTTCTAAATGACAAATGGGATCATTCAAGTCGACTTGAAATTTGGCCTCAAACTTTAGAATTACTGCGCCAGATCTCTCGTTTACCAAAAGTAGATTGTCTTTAACACGTCACTTTGGGGTTGTTATGCAACTAACAGATGACATTTATTGCTTCGATAAAAACTAAATTGCCGTCTTCTCGCAACGAGGTTGAATAAGCGGAAAACTTGATTACACTGAGACGAATGATCGCACGATCCCGTAATGTAAATCGGCAGTGAAAACTGCCAAACGTGTAAAATACACTCCGAATGCAGATTTGCGTGATGATTCCAAATTAGTTTTAAGGGTTCGAGCGCAGGTACAGTGCTTACAGAAGCTCGTTAACAAACACGTCTTTGGATCAAGTGAATTTTTCCATTATGTAGGTCAAAATAACTGTGGGAAAACAATAAACTGTGTCTTGATTGTGATAGAAAACCATACCAAGATACCTAAACACCGGCAAATTGGAAAGGTGAGTCATGACCGAACAGCTTTTAGACGAGTTTTAAATCGGTGTGGCAATGGTAAGAAAAACAAGAAACATGGGACATATTGAGCTGTTTGACAACAGTGCACGACACTCAAGGTAAGGGCATATACCAAATTTTAATTCAATACTGTAATCTGTTTTCAAACCGTGTGGCTACTGTCACCAAAACACCAAAATACGCAGAAATACATTCACAAATATATCCACCCGTTTCATTCAGAAACTTACAGGGGAAGTGAAGTTAAGTGAAAGTTGTACTTATTCTTCACGCCAAATACTTAATGATTCAGTTCTCTCTATTGTTCAACTCTAATCGTGGAATAATTTAATGTAGTTTTTTTTAGCACAATCATTCTACAAGTATTTCAACAATCGTCAATATGTCCTAAAAATGTGTCTTAGTGAAATAAAATCCGTAATATTTCAGTACTGGTTGCCACTGAAGCGCTTGTTGAAATAATTATACCAGTAAAAGTTACAATGTTTTTCATTGAATGTCACACTTGTAACGCCTAATGAAACAATTATTTCAACAGAGGTAATTCATTTCAGTAAGAGCAACAATTAAGAATGGTAACTGCCTCGCTTGATGCTGAGGCTGAGAGGTTAAAGCAAGGAAACCGGACTGGTTGCCCTGGTGTCAGTATAGTGTGGCATTGTCACTGATGGAAAGCAGTTTTTTTCGTGAGTGATTTGAAAAAAGGCTAGATGTTAAAGCAGAGAAGGAGAGAGCCCAATATAGGTGATATGTCAAAAAAAACTTTAAGCAAAACACAGCCTGGGAATTATAGAGGCGCAACATACATGTACAATTATCTCTTTTCATGATTCAAGTTTTACACCTATCTAAATTACCATATTTCACTTATATCACAGTGAATAGATTCATGATTGGATGAATTATTCTCCAACTAGCTAGGTAATCTTGCTGATCTACGCGACCTGGACTGAAACATTCAATTTCACTGATCCAAGACTCGTCTGTAGGCAAGGGGACGGGTTGTGTGACTGCGACAGCGACAAGCGACGGGTTCAGGTATTATTTTACAATATGATTTAAGATGAGCATAATTAAAGGCAATCGACATTTTTATTATTATGCGATGAATGACAATTCCAGGGTCTTATACCACAAAAACGGGCAAAAGTTTTCTTCATGCAATATGTGATTTGTAGCGGTGCTAACAGTATGCAAAAATTTGATTGAAACAATGCCCATGGCTTCCAGCGCAGACTTTTGCCTAGATGACTGTCATATCGAAGAAGCTCCAGAGAGTCTGGAGCAAGTCCCGAATCGCTACATCGAGTTAATCTTCCGTCCGATCAGACTGCGTCGTTAGGCTGGCTTATTTCCCATGAAACTCATTTCCAGCGGTATCGCGGTAAGGACCAGACGAAAATAAGAATAGGAAATTGTGTTACTACCCCTTTGCTATGGTACCGAGTTTGATCCGAAAACAACTGTTACCACATGAAAATAGGGCATGGTCTATGAGTGTAACAGACCCGCTCCCCGAGGAACTATTCCTTTACAAACTCTAATTACACGGCGGTCTGATTCTCAAGGCTTGACACAAGAGTTAGGCAGACCTGTGGGGTTAGGTTGAATTTGTCAAGCACCACGGAATAGAATCCAGTATTATATTGTTCTGACCACTAGTGATAGTTGTACGTCTTAAGCCGTGAGACAATGGATCTGTCGTTTGATTTCCGCAAAGGATTACCCTCTCGTTGGCATATATCACCGCTTAAAGGTGGCTTAGGTTCACTTAAGCAATTGTCAGTTGACTGCGAACTGTCGGACTTAATTCCAAAGAACATATATTGGTTAGGCGAAGATATGGCCCAAACCGGCCATGACTTGTCTTCTAGTTAATTTTGCATCCCGAATTACTCCCACCATAATGCTGTCCACGGTCGTATAAACTAAATGTTCGTACAATCAAATAAATAAATAAATGAATAATTGTGTGCAGCGCTCTAAAATGGACTCTTTAAACCATTTACATCATTTCAAAATTTTCTGTTATACATGTACATGTACTTAACCACCATCAGCTATCGATCAAGCAAATGTCACTTTCCCTTCTAAGTACACTGTTTTACTCCAATAGCTGAATGATTAATTTATTTATTTGCCTGGGGTTTTCGTCATAATAAAAATGCCAGACCTTCTGGTAGTAAAACTAATAATGAATCAATTAAACGATGAATCCATGAATCGTTCGATGTTTCGATCATAATCCTTCTTGGAAATTCTATTCAATGCTTCGTTGAAGCATTAATTGCAATACAACGAGGCATTCTCATGATCCAATGCATTCTGTACCAGGCAGAAAACGCACACAATAATCACAAATCGCATATTTGTTTTTGTCACAGCTGGTTACCATGTACACCATGAGACCTAACCTGCATTGTCTAATCGGTGATCTCTACAACTCTACAGAGACTGAGAGGCAACATGCTGTCAACCATGTAGACTGTTGCCATGGTTGTGACTGACCTTCGTAAAGTAGGTCTCATTTTTGTCTCCAAAGAACTGCGTTCAATGGCAGATCACACTAACTGAATAGGTAACTGGATAGGTACACGGGCAAAAACAAGAAAAGTCATTCCTGTGGCTGATCGAAAAACCAATTGGTGATTATATGCTAGAGGAGTGGTCTGAGGAAATAATATTTATCTCCGAGGTCTGCTAAAACCCTGTTGAGGGAAACAAGAAATGACCCCAGCCCCTATTATACCCTTTTCCTTGAGTGTTTTTACATGTGCTGACACGTCCTGGAATAACCTCCTAAACAAAGGCCTATTATACATGGTGTGCGCCGGAATTATTTCTAGATTAATATACCAGAATACCTGTCAGAGTTTTAGATTTGACTAGGCAACGGATCAATTGTATAGAAAAAGAACAGGTCTTGTAATGAACTTTTTCATATATTCGTGTGTACCAACTCATACCTTTGCGGATTAAAAACCGCCGGAAGTAATACACGGGTGATTCTTGTCACATTCAGTACACGTTCATAACGGCATTAATCAGTCCATTTCTGTGCAGGATCGTCTGCAGTGAAAACATATATATGTTCTCGAACGAGTTCACTGCAAACGTATCAGATACCCGTAAATCCTTCAAGCAAATTTTCTATGAAGCTCTTCAACATCTTAATTTCACCCATTGTGGTACACGTGTTTCTTTATCACACATCATCGATATGTCTAACTCCGGTACACATGCTGTCTTATCGTACATCATGGGCATAGCTAATTCCGGTACACATGTTGTTTTATCGAACACCACGGGTATGCCTAATTCCAGTACACATGTTGTTTTATGGCACACCACGGGTATGTCTAATCCCGGTACACATGTTGCCTTAATCGCACACCACGGGTATGTCTAATCCCGGTACACATGTTGTTTTATGACACACCACGGATGTGCCTAATTCCAGTACACATGTTGTTTTATGGCACACCACGGGTATGTCTAATCCCGGTACACATGTTGCCTTAATAGCACACCACGGGTATGTCTAATCCCGGTACACATGTTGTTTTATGACACACCACGGATGTGCCTAATTCCAGTACACATGTTGTTTTATGGCACACCACGGGTATGTCTAATCCCGGTACACATGTTGTCTTAATCGCACACCATGGGTATGCCTAATGCCTTTACACATGCTGTTTTATAGTACATCAAAAGCTTTAGATCCCCAAATATGTTTATATCTAACTCAAGGACACTCTATGTTTTTATCGTACACAACAAGATTGCCGTGCCCAGTCAAGGGTATACCTGACTCAGGTGCACATGCTGTTTTATCGTAGATCAAAAGTTTGTCTTGTCCAACCATGCGTATGACTATCTCAGAGACACACAGTGCTACACCTAAAACTATAATCTGTGAAATTAACACAAGTTCTGTTGTCTGTGTAATGCTAGAATGTGTTCTGTTGTTGTAATTTTATACGACAATATACGTAATATCCTGTTAGTTTAATAGAATAGAACAGAGTAATTGAATTACTAGGATATATGTGTTATATTTAACAGAATAATCTGTAACAGCAGGATACGCCCTAGCATTACTGGGGCAACAGGCTTTCTGTTAAAATTAACAGATTAATTTTTTGAGTGTATTATGAAAATTCCACAGGTAACACTACAAACCAATTTAAGACATGTCAACATTATATTTATATTTACTTTAAAAACTGAAAGTGAAAACTGAGAGTGAAAACTGAAAAACAGCAATTGCTGTGTATGTTTACAATGACCACAGGAGCAAGAGTGCAAAAGTGAATCGACACGAGTTTCAATCCTCTCGTCTGCGTTTTTTAGTGTATAAATGCTGTTCAGCTACGTATAGTTAATGATTATTAATGAAAGAATATCCAGTTCAGGAGGAGAGGGAGTTTTACGATGTGATCAAATCGTCAGTGTATATTGTGGGATATAGGCCTATAACATCCATTCATGTAAAACAGACATAACATGTTGCCAAGTGGTTCTATATACACATACATGCACAGTTTCTTGTTTTCTAGTTTTCTGGATTTGCTCTTGTTGAACAACATCCCACAGAATCAAACATCATCAAAAATGATAACCCTGTATCGATCCCTTGGGTTGATTCCTGAATGATAATTGAACACTTCCATCTATCCACGGTTCATCGATATCTTCATGCGCGTTCATGTATACAACATAGTACATGTGTACAGTAGCCGGATTATATAAAAACAGCAGTGAAATGTTTTGGCGGACGACTGCAGGGCAACACTTGTCACAATCAACATTAAGCCGAACATACAGTATTACGACATTGGGCTCTCTTGTTACCAGCGACTCATCTCCGAAATTACCAAGTTCCTCGTACATATATAACTAATGACCTGTGACACGGTTTGGTCGACTTTTATGGTCATTTCCCAATTAACCTCTTCCCATCGCTAAGAGCCTGTTTAAAGGACTGGTCCACAAACAGACTGATAATTTTAAACATGGCATTAGTCCCAATGAAAAGATCCATGGATCCTCCAATGTCACCTACAATTATGAAAATAAATACAATGTTGACGATAATGGTGTTTATGTAGTACACGACATATTTTTCTCATTTTGTGATCCACATATTTCCAAACAATTTCAGGCTACTGGTTCTGATGTAGATGAAATACTTTAAATTAAATAGTTTTCATAGACATTTTTTCGTAATCTGACTGTCACAATTTCTGCAAACCTGATTTTCGCATAACTCTTCAACAAATGATTATGCAGGGATGCCGCATGGGAATTTAGCAGGTATATTCAAAGTCGAGTGCAAATAGGAAGAGGCGGGCATGAGGTTGCCTCACAGAAAAATAATTATGCCATAGCCAATTATGCCGTATGCCATAGCTTTGGAGTGACGATCTCTTTTAAAGAAAACAACACACAATCCTGCCTATTCCTTCTACATATTTAGACCAAAATTTCATATCTTGAATGAATTTCATATCTTGATAGTCTCCTAACATTTTGTGTCAACTACACGCACTCTGTCCTCCCCCTTCTCTCAAAACTGACCTGAGCACAGGCAAACCAGATTGGGCACTTGAATGGGGTGATTTCACACCATCTGTCGAGCAACCTAAAATGTACATACTTAACCAGGTGCGGTGATCGCCAAGGCCTAACTCGATCAAGACGCTTTGGTGGTTTTCAGCCTTAGACACATTGTGTACGATATCTGGTAGTGTGGGGCTCAAACCTAGATGATTAGTTTTGAGGTTTTTATGCTTTGTCTCCATGTTGCCTGTTTTTGTAAACACCGTTACAACTTGTACATGGAGGTTGGATGTGTTGAAGTTTCCCTTGTCTATGTCCTTCGGCAGTTGAACAAAACTATTCGTCGTTATGTGTATTAACATCTGTTGGTAAACAGATGTTTTCGAAAGCTCACTTTTTTCGATCATGCTGGCTTCCTCTCTGGCTGTACGCGGTACGCGTCGTATAAGTGAAATATTCTTGAGCACGGCGTAAAACACGAATCAAATAAATAAATAATTTTTTTCGATCAGTTCAGTGCATCACTTTCATAGTGTTTTCTTATTTGACATTCAATTTGGCTTTGATGCTTGTCCACCGGTATCGCTGTAAGGGACATAACAGCTTTAATTTTCTGTGTTGTCGATCTGAGCTACAAAATCTGTCAACAGATGAGTGAAAGTATCAGCTCTCTCCTCCATCCCTTTCTCGACTCTAAGTACGCAGATGATAAAGCTTTATTGTGAAAATAACGCTTGTTGTAAAAGATGAATTGTTTGTTGACGTAGCAAAGACTGTCAAGATCGAGTATACTATTGTGATAATCCAGCTCTGTCAGGTTTTTGTACCCCCAGAACGTGCTCTTTCAGGATCTCCAGATCACTTGCTATTCTCATACCATAGTTTCTGGCGTTCCACGTAGGCCTACTGTTCAGATAATCATTCATCAGTTTTTAGGAGGAACAATGTATGTATTGTTGTTTAGATATTTATTGTTGAATATCGGGGTTCCATTCTTATAGGCATCTATGAGTTCTGTTAAAATTGCCAGTGTAATGGGCATATGGTGTGATTATGTCAGATACAGGCTGCCGTAGGATGAAGCAAGTCAGATGCTCCGAGTGGTCCGCATGGTTACACCTCGTATCTTGAGTTTCTACTTTTTCGAAATCTGTGCATTTTTCTGAGTATAGCCTGTAGCTATTATTTACTTTTTATAAGCAATAGCTATTCCTGTGTTGCGTTGCTACGCTGAAATGGTTGTAAAACTGTGATAGCTGCCATATTGTTTTTTTTTTTTACCGGCAATAGACTGACGTCATCCCAGGAACGTTTTGAAAGTTTTCACTGTGAGTATTACTCTTCAGATATTGTGATTCCTACAACATTTCGTTACTAGTCATTCTGTAGCAGTTTAGTTTCTTGTAACACGTTCGTGAGGCATTGTGGGTTCGTAGAAAAAATTTACTTTTACGCGCCATTCCTTATACCTTTGTCGTTTACACTATAAATAGTCGAGTTTCGACAGCAGTTACTGTCGCTGTGTGAGTATAGAGTATAGAGGGTTGTTTCATTCCCTTACCTGTCTTTTGTAACAATAGGTTATTGTTGATCTGACAAACGCAGATAACCTCCTACCGTCTGCATCCCGATGTATGGGAGCCCGTTAGCAGCAATGTCACTTTACTTCTTGTGTATTGTGTAACACATTATATACGTAATAATTACACAATTGTATTTGTATTGTTCACATCTGACGTAATGTGTTCGTGTATGGTGGGCCTTATCTACCTCAGAACTCAGATATTGAGTTACAATAGTTGTAATGGTTACAATATCGTTGTTGTTTTGCTGATTAAATATGGGTAATTAACTAGTGATATGTTAGGTTAGAGCAGGTATGTTTGCTCGTGTTCCACAATACATGTATTTGAAAAGTGTTAAAAAAAAAAAACACTTTCTTAAATCTGCAGATTGTGTATGCATTAAGCATTGGAACTGTGCAATAACTGATTTCTCGTAATAAAGAAGGTTCACTTTACTTCTGTTAGGTGCTACATGTACCGTTTCAAAAATTTAAGTGGTGGTAGTTCTATTCCGAGTTTACGGTGGACAGTTTGTTCCATTACTGTGGTTAGCATCATAACTTTGATATACTGTCGTAATCTAGAATACCTAGATGCTAAAACTGCTAACAAACTTTAAGCTTTTTCAAGTTTCATCTATAGTTCATAGTTCACGATGTACTTCAAACCTTATAATCTTTCAGTGTTCATCGTTTGGTTACATAACAAACTAAGGAATATCCTTCCTTGAGGTGAACTTCTGAGAGCTTCTGCATGTGTAACTTTAAAGCCAAGTACATTTACTGTGTGTATAGCTGTAAAGTGTGTTAGCGTTATCTCTTGCCATCCAAACACCTATTTATGATAACTATAACAAACATGTGATACTTCACTTTGTTGTGTGTATTAGAAACATAATCCATGATGAAATTGTGTATTTCACAGGATTTATGGGAAAACGAGTATTCCCGTTGGTCACAAAATAAAGAGAATATCTGAAGAACCACGAAAATGGGCGTTGGTGTTTGTCTTTAGAACCGTTAACCTCTGCGCTCTTTACACCAGTGTTAATCATTTCTACCTCCATATCCACTTTACTGGTGAGCATTTGATGGACTCCCACACTCCTGATAAGAGCGCATTGTCACTCGTTCTGTGTGCATATCCAAAACCAAAGCCTGTAAACCGCTTCAAAGGAACTCAACGTCCTTTCTTCCACTGCCATCTCGAGTTCTGGAAGTTCACGAATATGTCCTTTTCCAGTCGATTCGTTATCTCTTTTGCATGACTACGGTGGTTTATTTGTGATATGTAATTTATTTGAATTTTTTGGCTGTTTTTTATATATACTTGCTGGCAAGGCGGCTTTTCAGACTGTTCATTGGTAAAACTAGTTAATCGGTTTACACAGAAAATAACTTTTAGAGAAAATTTTTTGCACATATGAAGTCATTTTTACGAGGAAATTATTTTTTTACAAGAAATATTATTTTTACAGAAGACTTAAATATGGCAGGTAAATATGATTGCTCGATGATAAGGTCGGGAAATGAAGTGATGGAAGCTTTGTGCATTGTGGGCTGAGTTTATTCTGGTAAGATTTACTTATTTATTGATTTATTTGATTCGTGTTTTGGGCCGTACTCACGATTATTTTACTTATACGACGGCGGTTAGAATTATGGTGGGAGGAAACCCGGACAGAGCCAGCGGGAAACCCACAACCATCCGCAAGTTGCTGAAGACTAATCTGGTAAGAAGGTACACATACTAGATGATTGCGGTACAGTGTCCCGTCTCCAACTCTCTCTGACAGAAGCCTTGCGCTTACCTACATTACGTCACACATATTGAATTAATATGCAACTTACAAGTTACAGAGTTGAAGAGAAGACTACCAGTGACGTAATATTCTTTGTGATATACTGAAATAAAACAGGCCTTTTGTCATTTACAAAGCTGCATATTTTTTTTATTTGATTAGTGTTTTACGGCATGTTTATAGCCATGGCAATACATCATCTGAGAGAACGTCTAGGTAAATCTCCTCCAAAAAAAATTCAAGGCAGTACGAAATTAACATTGCAAGCGTCGATACTCCAACGACGCTAGCCCAGTCCGTGTAGGCAGTCAAGAACATACCTGTGTCAGAAGTCATTTGTGGAATTAACCATGATTAGTGCACACAAGAGGAAATTTTGTCTTATTATGTGTGTTTTTTCTATTGGCGTCTTGTACCTATTATGAAAATTTGTTGGAACAGAATGGATCTACATCGCACCAAAACATTAATTTTACAATGGACAAGACCCTTCCATCATAATTTCTGGCTACATGATGATATTTTCAAACATTGCCCTATCTCAAGCTGCAGAGTTACCACAGATAAAAAACAACGGAAGACAAGTGACGTTGTGCTATTTCATCCCAGAAATATGCACGAACACCCATTACCATCACATAGGTATAACAATCTGTTCAGATGGACAATGACTTACAGAGAGGATTCGGATTTTGTATATTCTTACAATCAGTTCAAACGTCTGTTGGAAAATGACATCTTTTCTTACATTAACATTACGCCCAAAACAAAACTCTCCCCCGCAAGGAGGTTTAACTGTTTTCCCACCAACAACCGTCTTGAGTATATCTAGGAACTCCAAACGCACATGCGTGTAGCTTACTTCGGAAAAATTTCTAACACATGTATACAATTAAGAGCTACAAGGAGGTACAGGGAGGTATGTGTGTATGTATGCTATGGGTCGGAAGGTAAGGGCAGCATGGAGGTGTGTGTGTATATATGTTATTGGTGGGAAGGTAAGGGCTACAGGGAGGTTTGTGTGTATAAATGTTATAGGTCGTAAGGTACGGGCTGCAGGAAGGTTTGTGTTTATATATGCTACAGGTGGGAAGGTAAGGGCTACAGGGAGGCACAGGGGGTTTGTGTGTATATATGTTATTGGCTGGAAGATAATGGCAGCAAGGAGGTTTGTGTGTATAAAAGTTATAGGTGGGAAAATAAGGTCTCCAGGGAGGTTTGTGTGTAGATATACTATATGTGGGAAGATAAGCGCTACAGCGAGGTATATGTGTATATATATGCTACAGGTGGGAAGGTAAGGGCTACAGGGAGGCACAAGGGGGTTTGTGTGTAGATATGTTATAGGCCGGAAGGTAAGGGCTACAGGAGGTTTGTGTGTGTATATATGTTATAGGTGGGAAAGTAAGGGCTCCAGGGAGGTTTGTGTGTATATATACTATATGTGGAAAAATAAGCGCTACAGCGAGGTATATGTGTGTGTGTATATATACTATATTTATGAAGTTAAGGACTGCAGAGAGGTTTGTGTATATATATGGTATACAAGAATGTGGGAAGGTAAGAGGCACAAGGAGGTTTGTATGTATATGTGCCATATGTGGAAAGGTAAGAGGTACAGGGAGGTTTGTGTATATATATATATATATATATATATATATATATATATATATATATATATACTATAGGTAGGAAGGTGAGGGCTATATGGAGGGGTTTGTATATATACTATAGGTATGAAGTTAAGGGCCTCAGAGAGGTTTGTGTGTATAAATGGTATACTAAAATGTGGGAAGGTAAGAGGAAGAGGGAGGTTTGTGTGTATATATATATATACTATAGGTAGGAAGGTGAGGGCTATATGTAGGTGTGTATATATAAACTATATTTATGGGTTTGAGAGGTGTGCGTTTATATATGCTATACGTAGGAAAGTTAGGTGTTACAGGGAGGTATATACAGTATTGTCCGTTCCTAATAATCCTACCCGTATCATGGTATATATATTCAGTTTGCTTACCTGAGTAAGCAGGTCTGGTGACGAGAAAGTATATGTATTAGTGAATGATTTAGCATTCGCTTCTCGACGAAGATCGGTGGAAATGTATGATGATGACCTGAGATGATACAAATTCTCGCCAATATATGCAATAGTATTAGCCATTCGTAGTGCCTAAAGGGGGCCTCCGTTGGTCCTCTCTCCAATGCGGTCGCTCTGAGTTCAGGTCCAGTTCAGACTGGCTTCTTCTCCGGCCATACGTGGGAAGGTCTGCCAGCAACCTACGTATGGTTGTGGGTTTTCACCGGGCTCTGTCCGGTTTCCTTTAACAATAATGCTGGTCGCCGTCGTATAAGTGAAATATCCTTGAGTACTGCATAAAACACAAATCAAATAAGTAAATAAATCAAATGAGTAGTGCCTAAATTACGGTGATTTTCGGGGTACTTCGAATCCGATGATGAATTGACACGAGTTTCCAGCTATTAGGCCAATGATGTAAGCTGACGCTGAAAACGTGAAAAGTAGAAAAATTAATATAGATATGAAAGAAAAACAATAAATAATAGTGTAAATAAATAATAAATAAAGATGTCTCCAATTTTAATCATTTTGTGAAAACAAATTCCAGTTCAGCAAAGAATAAAGTCAACACATCCCAGCATACATCAAGAGACCAGATAAATAACCCCGAAAAGACGCATGACTTACTTTCCATTTGCTCTAGTCAATTCTTTTTCAGCATTATTTGTTCAAGTGCTTGGATATGAGCATGTTACGTGGATCTAAAATACCATTGAGATGTCAGATCATTTAGTTTTACTAGGGACTGTTGATTGAATATGGTTAGTGTTTTATACATCCGCAGGAATTCTGGAAAATGGTTGGCTACCACTAAAATGTAACATGTAACATGTAACATCAGTTGAAAGGAAGGTTTGACTGTACTTCAATGCACAATTTCGAATCTTAGTTTCAAATACGTCAACTTCTTCAAATGTAAACTCAGCTTTTAACTGTATGAAATGACTATGGAATTCTGCCCATAGCCAGTGTCACTCATTTCCATTTTTCTAACCATGGAAAGATGTTAAGAAGTTTTTTGTATATTCTTACACGAGTTGAAGTGGGCAGAACCTGGCTTAACCTTAGATTCACCGATATCATCCCTGAGTCCCAGCTCAAAAATGAGCTTATTTACCAACTGATCACCTATTCTGAGGAAGGCATGAAGTTTATCTGGTACCACTCTATGAAGTGGTATAAATGGAAACAATGGAGAGTAGCAGCAATTCAGACGTTTAATCAGCTTTTTTTTTTCTTTGCTTAATCTTGTGATCTCATGAACAGTTCTACCCGTTTGCAGATCATTAACTCACAACACCCGAGACATATCATGTCCGTCATTTTTAGAGCACTTACACCAAACCCAGCTGTGAGTGGAGCTCACTGATACAAATTGTCATTAGATGGCATAGCCAAGTATGCATTATGCTGCCCTTTTTACATACCTTTTTTTTTCATTTGTTCGTTTTGACTACGGACCGAACAGCGCACGATGTTTTGATCAATCTCAGCAATGTAGGCCTATGTGCGTGTTCTGGCTTAACCACCAGGCACACACATTATTTCCGATTATATAGTAACTGATTAATAACTCAATGACATTTATTACTTGAATGCGTTGAGGGAATAAAATTGATAACCATTGCACCACGCTGATTAAAAGTCAGGCTAAATTTCCTGAATAAAAGTTCGTCACACTCGAGACCCTGAACCGAACAGGAGGCGGAGCTTGCCTGTGCAAGCTACTTAATATTCATGAACTGCTCTGTAGCCCTCACCTTTCAACGCTTCAACATAACCGATGCCACGTGAAGTGACGTAACTCTGGGATCTGGCGGAAAGGGGAGATCACCACCACACTGCACAGTTCAAGTACTCTGCACGAGTGTCATCAATGGAATTACTTAGTTTTGTTTCTCTACCAAATACTATTGAATTAAGTTATAAAATCACGTATTTCTTTCCTGGGAATTTGGAATGATTATGTTTGTAATAATGTTTCTTGATCAACTAAATTCTTGGGATCTTTATTATTTTTATTTATTGGGATTATTTTAGTTGTTTTTGAAGGGGAGGGAATGAGGGTTACATATTTTACTAATTCACAAACTATGAGGACTATACATACAAAATACAGAAACAAAATTTCAAAATTTGCATAAGATTGAGCAGCAGCTTAAATATACAAAAATAAACTTGAAAAAAAAAACTGAGAAGACAAAACACAAGACAAACAAAACAGAGATATTTATTTATTATATAAAATACATGCAGACTATTTAGATGAGATAAATTGTATATACAATATTATATAAGATTCTACGTGCATTCGGGCAAGAGATGTCACGATTCACTTTCTGACTGAAGGACAATTATAGATAAAACTATAAATGCCGCTAAAAGTGGACACGATACTTGTATTTATAATTGTTAGACTTGATCCAAATCAGAAAGTGTCACACTATAGAAGAAACATGACATCCAATCGCAGAGATTATCTCTCTATGTTTTCTCTGTTCAGTTCAGATTTACATTTATAAATGAAGTACTGTTCTTTGATTCCTCTGGTTTGAGCTTTATTCACCGATAATTTAAAGAAGGGCACTATGTGGAACTTGGGCCCACTGTGGAAAAGCCGTCATGTTACCGTGAAACTAGTAAGCTAAATCAACAAGTTGAGTTTGTCATGTTTCTTCTATAGTATATAATTTTACCACGCACACAGACTGTTTTACTGTACACTTTATCCTTCCTTATATACTGGGGGGGACGAATATATATATATATATATATATATATATATATATATATATATATATATATATATATATATATATATATATATATATATATATATATATATGAATCCATGTAAGACCATGAATCCATGTAAGGGAGTGTGGGAGGGATGTGAAGGGGTGTTCACACAGCCTGTATGGAATACAGAGCAAACACTGTTTCCTTGAGCAATTGCTCTGTTTTTGACAGAGGATAACGATGAAATATAATATGATATAATTTCGAAGACCATAATTATTCTCTGAGCCTAAAGCAAAACGTTAAATGGAGTATATATTGTACTTTGTGAGTTTTGTTGACACTGACCTTTATGTTTTGGCCATATAAAATGGTTATAATTTGTGTACCTTGAAATGTCATGGCTTTGGATTTGAACTTAATAGACCATGAGTCTTACAGATACTGAGCGACTAAAGT